>NC_080740.1:76713610-77016640 GCF_020826845.1 Diceros bicornis minor | reverse complement strand
CTTCTTCCTAGTCACCAGAGATGGGCTTTGGAAACAGGCAATGAAACCAGACACAGGAAAAATAGCATCTCAGCTACAAAGGTGATCACACCTGCAGAAATAAAAATAAATTTTCGGGGAGCAAAATAAAAATAATAACAAGAGGCACTTGATTAACAAAAGAAGAACCAAGATTTGAGGGAAGTGTTACTAGAACAAAACAACCACAGGAAATTTGAAAAGACATGCAGCCTCAGAGAAATAGAGGATAATGCAGCAGTAAAATGAAAATGGAATGTCATTTTATCACTTCTTTTATGTATTGCTTGTTTGTTCATAATTTGTTTTTTAAAATGCAGTTAGATATACTAATATGAAAATATGTTAATAGAAATAAAAACTCAATAGATGGACTAGAACCCATTGGTTATAGAGGGAATTAATCAGTGACATTGAAGACTGAGTCTAGGAATCTGTCAGGAAAAAAATAAAATCACCATATAAAAAAGAAACTGAAAACTAAGAGAAAATTAATAGTGATGAAGTCCAAAAGTTTCAACATCTATCCAGTGTTCCAGAAGAAGAGGTCTGGAATAAAGAGGAGGATAAGGGTTACTGACCGCTTTCCCTAGTACAACTCAAGAGAGACTACAGCAGTTAAAAAACAATGCACACAAAAACCAAAAAACATTGAACAATGGATCTAAAGAGCTTAAGAAAAGACTCTGAAAACTCTTGAGAGAGAGGGTAGGAAGTTGCACTCTGCTATGGTAAAAGAAGTTCAGGTGGGACATAGGGGATTAAAAGATCAACTGAGAGTGAGAATTTTCTTTTAATTTTTTAATTATGGAAATTTGAAATATACATAAAACTAGAGAATATAGTTTATGCACCACTTTGTTTCTCAAATATTATCGATCTTCTTTCATAAAACCTCCACGCACACTTTTATAGTTTTTGCTAGAGTATTTCAAAGAAAATCACCCTTCTTGTGACCTAGTACTGCAGCATGAATCTCAAATAGATAAACACTTTCTTTTGTTATGTAATCACAGGACCATTATCACACCTAACAAAATAATAATAGTTCTTTAGGTATCTTCAAATAACCAGCCCATATTCAAACTACTTGATTGTGAAAACATTTTGAGAGTCATTTTTTGTATCAGGATTCAAACAGTTCTTATATTGCATCTCTTTAAGTGTTTTCTTAATTAAATTTTTCATTTTGAAATAGTTGTAGATTCTCATTCAGTTATAGGAAATAATGCAGAGAGATCCAGAGTGCTCTTTACCAATTTTCCTCCAATGGGAACATTTTGCAACTCTATGGTACAATATGACAACCAGAATAGTGACATTGATACAATCAAGATCAGAACATTTCCATCATCACAGGGATCACTAATGTTGCCCTTTTGTGGCCACACCCATTTTCCCTATACTTCCCTCTTTAACACCTAGCAACTAATATTCTGTTCTTCCTTTCTATAATTTTGTCATTTATTGAATGTCACATAAATTGAACCACAGAGTATGTAACCTTTTGGGATTGGCCTTTTTTCACTCAGCTTAATTCTCTGGAGATTATCCAGGTCGTTAAGTTTATCAGTAGTTCTTTCCTTTTTATTGTCAAGTAGTAATCCACAGGATATGCATGTATCACAGGTTGTATAACAATTTACTAGTTGAAGGACATCTGGGTTGCTTCAAGCTTGTGGCTTTTACAAATAAATCCGCTACAAACATTTGTGTGTGGGTTTTTGTGTGAAAAAAAGTTTTCATTTCTCTGGGATCAATGCCCCACGAATACAATTACTGGTTTGTGTGCTAGTTACTTCTATTTTCAATGGAGCCATCAAACTGTTTTCCAGAGTGTCTGTACCATTTTACATTCCTACCAATAATGTATGACCATTCAGACGCTCTGCATCATCGCCAGTATTTGTTTTTGTCACTATTTTTTAAACCACTCCGATAGGTGTGTAGTAATATCTAACTGTGGTTTTAATTTGTATTTCCTTAATGGCTAAAGATGTTGAACATCTTTTCATGTGTTTCCCATCTATGTATCCTCTTTGTTCCATCTGTACACATCTTTTGTCCATTTTCTAATTGGTTTGCTTGAATTTTTCTCTTGTTGATTTTTGAGAGTTCTTGATATAGTTTAGATATTATTCCTTTGTCAGATATGTAGTTTGCAAATGTTTCATGACAGGTTGTAGCTTTTCTCTCCATTCTCTTGACAGGGTCATTTGCATAGCAAAAGTTTTTAATTTGACACCTTCTAATTTATAAATTTTTCATTTTAATTGTTTTTGCTTTTGCTGTCAAGTTTAAGAACTCTTTGCCTAGCCTCAAGTTCTAAAGATTTTCCCCTATGTTTTTTCTCAAAGTTTTATATTTTACACTTCAGTCTTTGATCTGCTTTTAATTAATTTTTGTATAAGATGTGATTTAGGTTAAGGTTAAAGATGTGTATAAGATGTGACTTAGATTAAGGTCTTGCCTATGGATGTCTAACTGCTGCAGCATCATTTATTGAACAGGCTATCTTTTCTCCATTGAATTGCCTTGGTACCTTTGTCAAAAATCAGTTGGGCATGTTTGTGTGGGTCTACTTCTGGGTTTTCTGTTTTGTTCCATTAACCTATGTGTCTATATCTCCACCATCCAGACAGTCTTGAGCACTGCAGCTATGTATTTAGTCTTGAAATCAGGTAGACTGCTTCTCCTACTTTACCTTTTCTTTTTCAAGTTTGCTTTACTTATTTTACTTTCTATATAAATTTTAGAATAAAGTCATCTATGTCTATAAAAATATTACTAAAATTTTGGTATGATTTGTTTTAAATCTGTGTGTCAACTTGGAGAAAACAGATTTCTTTACTATGTTGAGTCTTCCAGTTCATGAACACCATATGTTTCTATATTTATTTAGATCTTTGATTTCTTTCATCAGAGTTGTATACTTTTCGGCATGGAAGTCCTGTACATATTTAGCTAGATTTAACACTAAGCACCAGATTTTGAGTAATTAAAAAGGGTACTGTATTTTTTTTTTAATTTTATTTATTTATTTATTTCCCCCAAAGCCCCAGTAGATAGATGTATGTCATAGTTGCACATCCTTCTAGTTGCTGTATGTGGGACGCGGCCTCAGCATGGCCGGAGAAGCAGTGCTTTGGTGTGCGCCCGGGATCCGAACCCGGGCCGCCAGCAGCGGAGCGCACGCAGTTAACCGCTAAGCCACGGGGCCAGCCCCAAGGATACTGTATTTTTAATATCAGTGTTCATATGTTCATTGCCATTATATTAAAAAATGTTATTTATGTATTAGTCTTCTATCCTGCAACCCTGCTGAACTCACTTATTCTCAGTTTTTTTTTTGGTAGATTCCTTGGGATTTTCTACGTAAACAAAAGAAATGGAAATGACTTTACATCTTTCTTTCTCATCTGTATGTCTTTTATTTTCTTTACTTGCCTTGTTGCACTGGATAGAACCTCAAGTACTATTTTAAACAAGAGTGGTGAGAGTGACTATTCTTTCTTTGTCTCCAATCTTAGGCAGAAACATTCAGTCTTAATCCATTAAGTATAATTTTAGATGAAGGTATTTTGTAGATTCTCTCTATCAGGTTGAGAAATTTCCCATCTATTCCTACATTCAAAGAGTTTTTATCATAAATAGCAGTTGAATTTTGTCAAATGATTTTTCTGCATCAGTTGATATGATCATTTTTTTTCTCTTTAGTCAGTTGGTATGGTAGATTACATTGATTGATTTTTGAATATTGAACCAACCTTGTACTCATGGAATGAGCCACAAGTGGTCATGGTGTTAATTGTTATTATATATAGTAAAATTTTATTTGAGTCAAGGATGGCCATAATAAATGTTGACAATTGACTTAGAAGTTATAAAAAATGCATAAGAAGAAAATAAAATAATTAATACAAAGAAGAAAATAATATAATTATTACAAACACAGGAGAAAAAGAAAATATCTATCTTATATTTGCTGAGGATATTATTTCACATCTTGAAAATCCAGAGAATGAAATTTAAATGTTATTAGAACTAATGAAAGAATCGGTTACTTTAGCTGGATAAAACATAAATATACATATACAATCATATGCACAAAATATAACCATACAAATGGAAAAATAGTAAAAAATAATTAGGAGTATATTTAATGAGAAATGTAGAACTCATATAAAATTATAAAGTTGTATAAAAAGATGTAAAAATTACTAAACAGGGTAATTTTTACCACATTTTTGAGAGGGGAAAGATAATTTCTTAAAAATCAAATATCAATGTGTAATTTAAAATAGAATTTCAACAGTGATCTTCAATGTGTCTATCTGTGAGGGTTGTATTATACAATATCAACATATGGTTCATACGGAAGATTAAGTAACTAGTATAGTCAAGATAATCAGCAAAAAGAAGAGCACTGAAGAAAGGAGTAAACATCTTTATCAGAATATAACATAACACAGTACAGTATTGGCATAGAAACAGGAAAATACATTCATGGAACTAAAGAGAAAATCTAAAATTAGACCCCTATATATGAGATATTAATATATGACAGAAATTGTTCAATTCAGTGGGAATACAATAGGTTATGTAATGGGAAGATTCAACTATTTATCTAACAGAAATAAAATTAAAATGAATTCCATACTACTCCATTTGAAAAGTTAGTTCTGGGTCCATTAAAGACGTAAATGAGATGATAAAAACTGTAAGTAGCTACTTCACAATGTATGAGTCAGAAAAATATTCTTACAAGATTGGAAACTCATAATGTATATTTTTAAAAGTTAAATATGTATTTAGCTATACCAAAATTTAAAAAGTTGTATGCTAGAAGATATAAATAACCACAGAATAGATTTTGGGAAAAAATGTAACACAAATGAGAGATAAAGTGTAATATCTCTCATATACAAAGAACACTTAAAATAAGAAAAAGACATCACAGATGGAAAATAATCCAATTATATAAGTGACAATTTCTGAAAGTGAAATTCCAATGACCAAAAAAATACAGGAACTGATGCTCCAAATCACTAATAGTCAGAAAACAGGCAAATTAAACTGAAAAAATATTTTATCACTGAAGAACTGGTAAAAAATAAAAAATATCCATAATATCTGCTGTTGTCATGAATACAGAGAAGAAAACTCCCATGCAGTGAAGGTTTAAAGCAATATTTTTAAAGGAATCTGGTAACATATTTCATATAAAACCTCTGATCTAGCAATTCTAATTCCATTTCTGGAATCTTTCAGAAATTCACTCAAGGAAACTCTTTGTCCTTTATCTTTCTCATACCCAAATTGTTGGCAAGAGCTGGAGATTGAACAGCCATCTTGATCCCAAGAGGGAACGTCCCCCCCAAAGCACAGGGATCTTGACCCTACCATTCTTGAACTACTAAACCAATGCCAGAGTCTGACTTTTTCCAGACCTCCTATTACCTAGGAAAAATAATCCACTTAATGTAAATTTCTGTTATTTACAATAAGTGCAAAGTCTAAGTGGACATGAATATTAGCCTACCATATATTGAGATATAACCTCAGAACCATTGTCATACATAACTATGGTCCTAGAATAGAAACAGTTTAAGTACACCAGAAGACAAAATAGAGGGCAGACAAATAGACCTACAAATACATGAGAACTTGATATACAATAAAAATAACATCAAAAAACAAGTTCTGAAACAAGATGGCACAGATTCACTTTTCCCTGATCCTCCCTTCTAAATACAACTCAATGCTCTGGAAAGAATTCAGCACACAATCATAGAAGAACTCTCGAAAGTGGAATGAAGAAGATGGACTGGCCACGGACTACAGGGCTTGAAGAATGACACCACAGGGAGTTCCCTGTGTCTTCTTTATGTTTTCCATATATCCTAGACTAGGCACCAGAGAGTTCTGCAACCCAGAACTGCCAGAAGGCATATAAAACAAACAAACAAACAAGTCCTACTCTCTCTGTCCAAAGGATCAGTAAAGGAGAAGGCCAGATAGGGCTTAACGAGGAGATCTATACCCAGTGGCAGTGGCGGGCCTGATCTGCCTGCAGCAATATCACTAGTGGAACCCAGATGAGCTGTTCCACCCCATGACCAACATCTGCCAGCAGCAGGCGTCCTGATCTTTCTGTAGTACTGTTATCAGCAGAGCTCAGAGACCATCACATATCCTGCTCCACATCTGATGACAACAGTTCACCTGATCTGCCCACAGGAATGGTGACAGTAGAACCAAGACTAGCTAACTCATGTTCTCCCACACAGAACGAAGCAGACCAGAATAGCATTGCAAGGGCTTAGAAAACAACCACCATTGGAACTACAGCCCACAAAAGTTAACTAGAACTCACACATTAAATCTAAAGAGGGTGGATTCTTGTTAGAAGATTTAAATAGAATAAAGTCTCTTAAAATAATATCCAAAATGTCCAGGATTCAAGTGAAAACCACTTATCATGCCAACAACCAGAAAAGCAACAACTTGAATAATAAATGACAATTGGTGCCAATAAAGGGATGAATCAGATATTGAAACTACCTAGAAATGATTTTTTAAAATCCATCACAAAATTTCTTCAACAGTAATTGTGAATTTCCTTGAAACAAATGAAAATCAACAAAAAAGCCCCCAAAAAACTAGCAAAGAAATAAATGTTATTTTAAAAACTCAAATGGAAATAGTAGAAATAAAAAAATAAAACACTAAAATAAAAATAAAAACTTGCTAAATACAAACTTAACTGAAATACAATAACCAAAATGGAAAACTGGATGGGCTCAATAGTAAAGTAGAAATGAAAGATGATAGAATTGGTGAACTTGGGGATAGATCAATAGAATTTATTTCATCTAAACAACAGAGAGAAATTAGACTGGATAAAAAATGAATAGACTCAGGGACTCTAACAACAGCAAAAGAGCTAACATATGTATCATTGGAGTCCCAGAAGAAGAGGAGACAGGATATGGGGTTAAAACATTATTCCAGGAAACAATGGCTGAATCTTGGCAGATTTAGGGAAAGACATAAGTCTACAATGCAAGAAGCTTAGGGAACCCTAAATAAGATAACCTCAAAGAAATCCATGCCAAGACACACCATAATTAAACTTTTGGAATCTAAAAACAAAGAAAAAACCTTAAAAGCAACCAGATAGAAATGACACATTACCTATAGGGGAAAATCTGTTTGAATATGAGTCAATTTCTCATTCGAAACCATGGAGGACAGAAGGAAGAGACATGCATTTTGCATGTGCTGAAAACAAACAACTGTCAATAACAACTTTTATATTCATGACACTATCCTTCATGAATGAAGAATAAATCAAGACATTCTTAGATGAAAAAAAAAAAACCCTAAGAGAATAGTTTGAACTATCCTTAAAGAATGACAAAAAGAAGCTTTCTAAAGAGAAAGGACATGATAATAGAAGACTCGGAACTGCAGAAAGTAAAGAAACAATGGAATGAGTAAAAAATAGGGGTAAACCAAATCGACTATCCTTCCCTTCAGCATTTGCTGAAATCATGTTTGAAGTTTGAGGCAAAAATTATAACACAATCCGTTATTAGCTCAGTACCTGTAGAAGAAATACTTGAAACAATGGTACTTAAAAAGTGTGAGAGTATAGGAACCTAAATGAAAGTAAGGTCAATACCAGTAGTCTGTGATAAATTACTCAGGGATATTATATTGCCTAGGGCAACCATTAAAAACCAATATAGTTTACTCAAAAGTAGTATAAATAAAATAAGATGGAATCCTAAAGATATTCAAATTGTTCAAAGTAAGGCAAGAAAAGAAAAACATACAAATGAAAAATAGAAGATATGGACAGAAAATAAATAATAAAATGGCAGACTGAAACCCTAACATATCAATAATTATATTAGATGCAAATGCTCTAAATACACCAATTAAAAGACAGGGATTGGTAGAGGAGATTAAAACAAACAAACAAACAAAAACAGGGCCAGCCCACTGGCTTAGTGGTTAAGTGCTCCCACTCCACTTCCACTGCCTGGGGTTTGCAGGTTCGGAACCCGTGGTGCGCACCGACGCACTGCTTGTCAAGCCATGCTGTGGCAGCGTCCCATATAAAGTAGAGGAAGATGGGCATGGATGTTAGCCCAGGGCTGATCTTCCTCAGCAAAAAGAGGAGGATTGGCATTGGATGTAAGCTCAGGGCTGATCTTCCTCACACACACACACAAAAAACGTCACGACCCAGCTATATGCTATCTACAAGAAAATCACTTCAATAACCCAATAACCATGACATAGATTGAAAGCAAAACTATGGAAAAAGACATATCATGATAATGTTAATTAAAAATAAAAAACTATGAGTGGCTATGTTATTAGCGGCTAAAGTAGATTTCAGAGAAAAGAAAATCACCAGGGGCAAAAAGGGACATGACATAAATGACATGGAACAATCTATCGATAAGACTAAATATGCATGCTACAAACAGCAGAGTTTTAAAGTGCATTAAGAAAAACAGAGTTGAATGAAAAAAATTAGACAAATCTACAATTATAATTAGAGAGGTCAACACCCCTCTCTCAACAACTGGTAAAAGTCCTAGAGAGAAAATTTGCAAAGTTAAAAAGTGATGAATAACACCATCAACCAACAGGATGTAATTGGCCATTATAGAGCATTCCACACAACAATATCAGAATACACATTATTTTCCATTGCCCAAGGAACACTCACTGTTAGATCGAATCCTGTGTCTTAAAACAGACATCAAAAAAACTATGGATAATTGAAATCATACAGTGTTTTCCAATCACAATGTAATCAAACTAGAAATGAATAAGAGAAAGATAAGAGGATATCTCCAAACACTTGGTAACGAAACAACACATTTCTAAATAATCCATGGGTCAAGAAGGAAGGAGGAAGTCTCAAAAGAAATAAAAATATGTGTGGAACTTATTTAAAAAATGAAAATATATCAAAATTTGTGGGATACTGTTACCGCAGGGCTCAGAGGGAGATTTACAGCACAAGAATGCTTACATTAAAAAACAGAAAAAATTTCAAGTCAGTAATTTAAATTCTCATCTCAAAAAACCAGAGGAGAACAACAAAATACACACAAAGTGAGCAAAATGGAAGAAATAATAAAAATAAGAGCAGAAACCAATGAAATTGGAAACAGGAAAGCAATAGAGAAATTCAATGAGACCAAAAGCTAGTGCTTTGAAAATATCAATAGGGTTGATAAGCCCCTGGCAACACTTACAATAATCAAAAGAGAGAAGACACAAATTATTAACATCAAGAATGAAGTGGGGCTATCACTACAGTTTCTGCATGGAATGCTACGAGCAAGTTTAAGCTCAAAATTTCAACAACTTAAAAAGAAATGAGCCAATTCCTTGAAAACTACAAGCTATTAAAAGTCAACCAAGATGAAGTAGAAAAGTGAATTTGTACTTTAAAAACTCCTGAAAAAGAAATTTCTGTGACCAGACGGCTTCCCTGGAGAATTTTACCTAACATTAAAAGAAAAATTAACCATTTTCACACAATTTCTTCCAGAAAATAGAACAGGAGGAAAGACTCTCTAGCTTGTTGTACAAGGCCAGCATTACATAGATACAGAAATCAGATAAACAGTAAAAAAGGAGAGAGAGAGAGAAAACTTCTACAGGACAATATCTGTCATGAATTTAGGAGCAATATTCTCAATAAAATAATACATGAGAATTAAATCCAACAAAGCATAAAATAAATTATATACCATGTCAAAGTGGGATTTATTTTAGATATGCAAGCCTGGTGCAATATTCAAAAATCAATCATTTTAATCCACAACATCAGCAGACTAAAGAAGAAAAGTCATATCATCACATCAATTGTCAAAGGAAAAATCATTTCACAAAATTCAATACCCATTCATGATTGAAAAATTCCTTAGTACACTAGGCAAGAAAGTAATTTCCTCAATGTGACAAAGAGCATCTACAAAAAACCCCATCGTTAACATCATACTTCATGATGAATGACTAAATGTTTTCCACTTAGGATTAAAAAAAAAAGGCAAAGATTTTCATTTTTACTTGACACTCTTTACTTAATCACTCACTTAACATAATGCTGAAAGTTCTATCCAGTGCAATAAAGCAACCTGGAATTCTATACCCAGTGAAATTACTCTTTAAAACTGGATGAGATATGAACACTTTCTCATGCAAACAAAAACAGAGGGAATTCATAGCTACCAGACCTGCCCTGAAAGAAACAGTCAAAGGAGTTATTTAGTGAAAAGGAAATTGATATAGGTCAGAAACTAGGATCTACATAAAGAAAAAAGTATCTGAGAAGGAATAAATGAAGGTAAAATCTTTTATTTATATTATTTTAATTCATCTTAAAGACAACTGGTCATTTAAAGTATTTACAGTAAAAATTGATTGGGTCATTACAGCATATTGATAAGTGAAATAAGTGACAGCATTGCCACAGGAAATGGGAGGGAGGAATTGGGAATTCTCTTTTATATGGTACCTGCACTGGATATGAAGCAGTATAGTATTATCAACTTAGACAAGGTGAAAATGTATATTGTAAACTGAAAGGTAGCCACTTTATGAGGGGCTTCAACTAGAAAAAAATAAGATTTCTCTCACCAATCCTATTCTATATTGTACTAGAGATGCTAGACAGTACAATAAAACAAGAAAAAGAAATGTAAGGTACACAAGTTGAAAAGAAATAACGTTTTTATATGCAGAGGACAGTATCATCCATGTAGAAGATCCCAAACCACCACCTGCAACTCCAAAAAAACTTGTAGAACTAACACACAAGTATGGCAAGGTCTTAGGATAAAAGGTCAATATATGAATCAATTGCTTTACTATATACCAGTGGTACATTATTAGAATGAATGTTTAAAAAAAAATTACATTTGCAATAGCACCAAAAAAGCAATACTTAGACATAAATCTAACAGAATATGCCTTTATTCTCCTCATTCATTTATCCATCTCTCTATCCATTTATCCCTTGATTAAAAAATATGTATGAGGGTTTCCAGAACGTGTTACGCACTATGTATAGGGAAATGAACCAAAAATATACTATCCATAAATTTATATGAAGACAAACATTAAACTATCATACATGTTGATAAATTTAACAGGGGGAACGAACTTAGATGGCGGCTGTCACAAGAGCCCTATCTAAGAAAGTGACACTTCAGCTTTGAAGTGAGATAGACAGGGATAGAGGGAGATGAAGTACAATCCAAGGAAAAGCAACAGTTATCTAGAAGGACTCTTAAAA
Organism: Diceros bicornis minor; assembly: GCF_020826845.1. Taxonomy (NCBI): domain Eukaryota; kingdom Metazoa; phylum Chordata; class Mammalia; order Perissodactyla; family Rhinocerotidae; genus Diceros; species Diceros bicornis. The sequence continues at coordinate 77,005,290 of NC_080740.1, read as the reverse complement.
CAAAACAGCCTTGTTGTGCCCAGTGAACTGAAAAAAGGCCATGTAGTAATAGGGAAGTTGGCACAAAAATGCCAGAAATGTGAGTGGAGGCCCAATCATGAAATCCATGTTAAGAATTTAAAATTTTTGTCCTCAGTAAAGTAGATTACCTGTGTGAGTTTTTTAAAATTATAATAAAACCAAATTCAAGTTACTCATTTAGAAAAGGAGAATTAATTATGATACTAAAAGGGTGTATCAGAGAAGCCAAAGGCAAGATTATAATAGCCCCAGAAAGAACCTAGAAAATGATACTGAGGAGCTGACAGGATACTCTTACCATTAATCATCTCCACATTTCTCTGTTATTCTTTTCCAACTAACTCTTTTGGCTTCTCAGGCCCAATGGCTGAACTTTCCTTATAAATGCAGGTAAGTGGAGAGAGGGGCAGAACTGCTAATCTCCCAAACACACTTTGACATCCATTATACCATATTGCTGCCTCCCACCCCACCATCTCATACTCCTAGAACTCATTGTCCTTGTTGGATCTTTATTTCTGTTGTATAATCCAGAGTAGGTTAGCCTCTAAGTCTTTTTCTATCCATTTCTTTAAAGCTCAATTTGTGTACCATCTATACAAGAAAATCTTCCTATGCTATCCTAGTCTAGATAAATTACGCAGGTTTCCTTACTCTCAAAAACATATATTCTCTTAAATATCTTGGTATTTTATTAAATTTTGCCTACAACTATTTATTTATTTATTTGCTGAGGAAGATTCACCTGAGCTAACATCTGTTGCCAATCTTCCTCTTTTTTGTGTACATAGGCCGCCGCCACAGCATGGCCACTATCAGATGAATGGTGCAGGTCCACGCCCAGGAACTGAATGAGGCCACTGAAGTGGAGTGCGCCAAACTTAACCACTAGGCCACCAGGGGTGGCCTTTCAATTATTTTTAAATAAATATCTGTTTGTAATTTGTATCTTGTTAACAAGAATTCTAGATATTTCAGGATCGGGTTTATGCCTGTATAATTCCCTCTATGCCTCCCACTGTGCCACACACATTATGAATGCTCAACAAAAATGTTTACATAGCTACATAAATGATAAAGTTAGATGGGATGAATAAAACTGTAATTTATGAAATATGTTTAAAAATGTTTGTGATGCATCTTTGTTTATGTGGTTTATGAAATACTTATATTGGGCCAGTTTAAATTTAGTGATGGGATAGATTTACATTACTGCACCCAGCCCACAAGATAAGGCTTTAGAGAGGAGTATTCCCAGTGAGGAATGACCTCCTTCCCATATTCCTAAAGATCTTTATTCGAGTGCTTTTATTTCACACCTGAGTTATTGCATTAGCTTCTATTCTGGAATCTGCCTGGTCTTCCTTCTCTTTAATTAGTCCTTCACACTTCGACCAGAGGGGTTCTTCTAACGTATAAATCTGAAGGGTCACTGCCCTGGTTAAAATCTCTCAATGGATTCTCTTTACTATTAGGATAAAATCCAGACTCAAGCATGACACTCAAGGTCCACTATGATCAGGCATCTCTCTGCCTATTTCTCTTGCATTGTCTATCGTCAGTCATCCAGAGATTCACTAGCCATTCTGTGTTTTCTCTCATCCACTCCATCCTGACTGAACCCTATGCACTCTTCAAGCCACAGCTAAAGAAGCTTCTCCTACAGTCATTGAGATAAAAGACATGTTATCACCCTTTAGTTACTGATAGTCATCTTGTGTTAAACTGTGAATCTTGTGGAGTAAAGATAGTGTCTTTGAACTCTTTTTAAATCAGTCCCTAGCACAGGGGCTGGCATTTAAAGGATTTTCAATTAGAATATATTAACCAAATAAAAAAAAATACCAGAGGCAAAAGAGAGACATTAAGAGCTCAAATTGCTTGATGGCCAGAGGAGAGATTTCTGCATCTCGTGCAGAAAAAATGGAATTTTTGGACTGGATTGATTTAATATTCCCAGAACAGAGAAGGCTTAGACTATTTAAAAGAATCTTAATTAGAAATCCCTGAAAATATCTAAAATCAGGTTTTTTTTTTAATAAACAAGCCTTGTGTAACCTCAGTGACCATACCATCTGTTAAGCGTTTCAGTCACATCACTTAGAATGAATTGCATTTTCTAAGTTTGGCCCATCACTCATCTGTTCTGTGTGGTAAATGGCATGGCATTTTTAGCATGTTCAAATTGCAAGTAATTTAGCATTTCTGAAAGTTCCTTGGTGATTTGAGTCATATTCAGACAGTAATTATGATTTGTTTGAAAATGGACCGTAATGCGTGATTATTGTATCATATACATTGAAACGCATTTATTAACTTTCTAAGTTTTGAGTACAGTAATTACTCCTAAATGAAGCAAAGCCAATTTTACTTGTTTTTATCAACTTCAAAATGTGCAAGTTAATGAGATTTATACTCTGACGACTTTTATTATTTTACTTGCTTTGACTGTTGTGAATGCTAGCATCCCAAAACAGTACATTATCACTTTGATCTGATGACCACCAGAGGAATAGGTTAGATTTTATTGTCTCATTTTTTTCACATAGGTGGTAGTTTGGATCTTGAAGACAAGTCAGATGGAAGCAGTTTACCCCTCTCAGAACATCTTTAGTGATTTCTCAAGAGTAATGCCCTCTCCATGCCCATTTCCCCATCAGCCCCATATGAATTGAATGGCAGACTTAGAACCAATGGTGAGATGAAGACATTTACATTCCTAATATCTCACTGCAAATATAATGGATAAGTCTTTAATTCACTTACTTGTTCTTTCATTCATATGTATTTACTAATCTTATTATAAGTAAGACTTACTATACAGTAGACACCGGTGTAGGCACAGAAGAATTCTTAATAGAAATGGAGATGAAAGGCTCCCTCACAGAGCTTATAGTGTAGAATGGGAGAGATGCGAGCAAATAGACAAGGTGATACACCAATATGTGCTGTGACCCATGAAATAAACACTAAGTGAATGTATAGGAAACACACGAGACCCAGTTTACAGAATAGGAAATACTTCCTGCGTGAAGTGACAACTGAGTTGAGAGCTAACGGACAAATAAGAGGCCCCTCCACACTTAAGTGATGCAGGCAGAGATTGGTACTTAGAGACGTATGTATAAGATCAGCTCTGAATCCTGGGAGGAAAAGCAATCTCAACCATGTGGTCTGCAAAGTACCAAAAGGTGGTCCACAAAGTACCAAAACAGTCAAATTGTTCCTAAACATCACTACTTTCCACCTTCACTGGCATTTGCCATATTCATTGTTAAATGAGTCGGTAGCAGATATCTTCCTAAAAGGGATAACCTTGTACTTTTGCTCTCCTTTGAGAAAAATGCAGAGTTCCGCCAGCTCTTCCCTGTTTAATCAGATGTTGAATTTCAAGTGCTCCTTTTAGGACACCTTTTCTTTAAATGAGTCCCTTAGCAAGTCTGGATGTTAAAATCACACATCTTCACCTGAGTATACTTCAGGAGGCTCGGTGCTATGCACGAGTCTTCATTAGGAAAGTGACAGAGTCGTGATTGTTATTCAATTTAGAGAAAATGATACCTCGTGTCTGGGCATGCTAGTTTGTGGATTTAAAAATAAGTGTGCGATCTCAGAGTCAGGTGGACTTCGTTAGCTCAGGCTTTGGAATTCTGAATAGGGAAAATGATTCAGTGATTAGGACAGCTTAGGAGGACTATTTTTGTTCATTCTTTAATTTTACATTTTAAAGGATCCTCATATTATTTGCAAATTCATCACAAGGAGTGTTTGTATATGAGTGAGACTTTTCAAGACATATATCTTTTTCTACACTGAATTAGAAGTGCATATAATTGACCTGAAATTAGAACTCTATATGATCTTGGGCAATAAATCCCTTCCTTTCAAAAGGCATCTGCTTTGCAATTTTTAAAATGAGGGAGCTGATTTAGATCACAAATAGTAAACACCTGAAAGCTACCATAATTTCCGAATTCTGCACCCATAGCAGCCATCACTAATCAATCCCAGCACTCTTCCCTACTGAAGTCAAGTGTGGCTTCAGAATCATTCCTCAGTGCTCTAGACAACCGTGAATCAATTAGGGCTAGAACAGAAGAAAAAATATATCTACTATCCTTCAGCCAGATCTCTTAGGCCTCTTATGCCACTAACAATCCTCAAATTGGATAATTCTATAGAGTGCTGTATTGGTTTTAGTTATTAATGTTACTTTTACATGAAGTATAGATGTACATTAAAAAAAATCAGGCAAGTAAAAGAATAAAAGAATAACAATCATTCCAATCCCATATCTAGAGATAGCCACTATTAATATTTTGAGAATTTTTATTTTTTATTACTATGTCCAGTGCTAAATGTTTCTTAAGAGTTCTAAATATTTTTTATTTTCAAATTTTTACCACCTAGAGGAACAAGATTTATTTATTGTGAACAACTGTGGATTAATATGATTCATTCTCAAGGTATTTTGATGATTTTTTTTTTCAATATGAGATCTCATTTTTACTATCCAATTCTTGTTTTCTCTAGGAAAGCAAATACTCATCTGACCATTTGGGTCTTCATAAGTAGATATCAAAATGGCTCCCCATGGGAAGGATGCTTATTCCCTGGCCTTAGAAGCCCTCTCATCCCAGTAGGCTGGGTCAGCCTGCTGGATCCTATGCCTAGAAGGCACCTGTGGTACATTTTTATCTTGATGGTCAAAAGTGTTGATAATTTCTTTGGAATTTAGGCTAAACTTTTCTACCCATTCTTGGCTAGGTACCTTCTTTTTTATTCCCCGTATAGCAGCAAAAGTAATCTGTCTAAAAGTCAAATTGAGTCATGTGACTTTCTGGCTTAAAATACTTCCATGGGCCACAAGAGTCCTCAGAATAAGATCCAAATACTATAACATTGCATGTGACATTATTTGTGATCTGGCCGTTGCTGACCTCTCTGTTCCCTGGAGGGCCTATCCCTGACTTGAACTGTAGGCAGATTAAGCTATTTTCAGTTTTCAGAGGGACCACCCTCTCCAGAGCCTTTAGACCTTTCAATGTGATGTTCTCACTTTATCTGGCAAACTCCTCACTTCCAGAGGTTCATCTTCCAAATAATATACATTGATTACTCTTTTTTGGAAAGTCTTTACTCTCATAGATTAAATTGGTTGACTCTTGTTTTTTCTCCTCAATGATTTCAGTAATAACAATTACCATCGTAGAGTGGAGCAGACACTGTGGGTTCTTGGCATTTGCCTCAACCACAAAAGGCTTCTTACTGTGACTATGAGTAATTCTCCACCTGAAGAATTTTTAGGGGAGGACACAGGTGCAACGAACACATGCTTAGTACAAGCCAGAAGTGTAAGAAAATTAATGCTCTGGGAATCTGTCTTCTACCAATGGCAGCCTGTGAGTTGGATAAATACCCTTAGTTTCCTCATCCCATGTTGTGGAGTTCGGGGATAACTCTGAGGTACACTCTTGTAATGTGTACCATCTCCCTGAGCTCCCTGGCAGGACTAAGCTTACAGCAATAACCAGCTCCATAATGTAAGTGCTCTGGGATCACCTACTGAATAAACTATTTACACTCAGATCCTTTTCTTAGTATCTGCTTCTGGAGAACCCAAACCAAAGACCCAAGGAAACAATAATTCCTAGCACTATCATTTAATGAACACTGACCTTGCAACAGGTACTATATTAAGCAATTTTCACGTATCATCTCATGTGATCCTAAGAACAGCACTAAGTGAGAGACTGTTCTCTCACAACAGATAGAAATTGTTATTATCCCTTTATAGTTTGGATCTCACTTCTTCTTATATTTTAAGATATTTATTACCTCATTAAGATACTTGTTTATTGGCTTTCTACAAGACCGAGCAACTTAAAAGCAGGAGTCATGTCAGTAGATGTTCACGAAATGGGTATTTTGAAAGAGTTCTCTGATTTCTTCAGAAATTACTTGAAAGCCAAGGATCTTTTGCTTCTTATTTCTGTATCAGAATAGAAATGTCAGAATAATTACTCTCATATAAGAAAATGCATTATTTAAATTACAAATTTGGCAAGGAGAAAATGTTTTTCATGATTAAACACTTTTACAGGAAGTTTTAATACATTTTTCAAAGGCGGTAGTAACTTTGGATGATTTCACTAAGCCAAAATATCTAGGAATGCTCAACTCTATTCTTTTATAACTAAAGCCTAGTGTCGTAAAAGACATGAAAAACCATCTAAAAGACATGAAAAAAGAAGAATGTGAAAAAGTAGGAAAATTAAGAGGACAGAATGAGAAGACAAGGATGAAAGAAACCTATATCCAAATAAGTTCATTTAGTCCATTTACAACAATAGTGGACTAAATTACAAATAATTTAATTCAATAATTTAGTCCAATATATAAATAATTACAAATGATAAATAATAAACTAAATTCTCTTTCACTATCTTCCCTCTGACCTAACATATAAGAAATACAAGCCTATATGTTAGGTCAGAAAGAAAGTAATGAAAGGGAATATAGAGGGAAGATAATCTTTTACTAACATTATATTTAAAAAATGAAAACACTATTTGTGATTGTAGTTTTTAAAACATGATACTACTTTAAAATATGCAAGTTTCAAGGAAATAAAGTATTCTAGTACAATGTTTCTCTAATAAACTTGTGATTTACCTCACGATTAAGTTTCATATACTGAAATTTCATACTGAAAGTAATGTGTATATACTGAAATACAAATATGAGAAATCTGAAGACTTAATTTCTAATACTGATATATATACCTAAACATATATATAGGTATATATATTTAAAAAACACCATTTAGTTTTCATATAATGAAAATTCAGTGATTTGAGACTTGAGCACTAGCAATTCTTTAGTAATTCTCCTCTCTCTCCTACATACCTTTCACACTGTAGTGGATCTTCTCCATCAGTATATAAAAAGCTGTTATTATTCTCATCTTTGAAAAAAAATAATTAAACTCAACAATAAGAAAACACACAATCCAATAAAAAAATTGGCCGAAAGACCTGAACAGACACCTCACCAAAGAAGATATACAGATGCTCAATTAATTTAAACATATGAAAATATATTTCACATCATATGTCATTAGGGAAATGCAAATTAAAACAAAAATGAGATATCACTAACACACCAATTAGAATGGCCAAAATCCAGAACATGTACGACATCCCCAAATGCTGGTGAGAATGTGGAGCAACGGGAACTTGCATTCCTTGGCAGTTTCTTACAAAAATGAACATACCTTTACCATAAAATGCAGTGATCACACTCGCTGGTATTTACTCAGCTGAGTTTGTGATGGACTGCATGTTTGTGTCCCCATAAATTCATATGTTGAAACCCTAATCCCAGTGTGATGGTATTTGGAAGTGTGGCTTTTGGGAAGTAATTAGATTTTGAGGGTGGAGCCCTCATGACTGGGATTAGTGCCCTTATAAGAAGAGGTCAGAGAGCTAGCTAGCTTTCTTTCCACCATTTGAGGATTTAAAGAGAAGTCAGCAGTTTGTCCTAAAAATCCTCTGTACTTTACCTATTCATCCCTCCCTCCACTCTAACCCCTAGCAACCACTAACCTTTCTACTGTTTCCACAGCTTTGCCTTTTACAGAATGTCAAGTAGTTGGAATCATACAGTATGTTGCCTTTTCAGGTTGGCTTCTTTCATTTAGTAATGTGCATTTAAGTTTCCTCTATGCATTTTGTGGCTTTATAGCTCATTTCCTGTAAGCACTGAATAATATTCCAATGTCTGGATGTACCCTAGTTTATTTATCTATTCACTGCTGAAGGACATCTTGGTTGCTTCCATGTTTTGACAATTATGAATAAAGCTACTACAAACATCTGAGTGAAGATTTTTGTGTGGACATAAGTTTTCAACTACTTTGGGTGAATACCAAGGAGTGCTATTGCTGGATCATGTAGTAAGAATATGTTTAGGGGCCGGCCCAGTGGCGCAAGCTGTTAAGTGTGTGCATTCCGTTGCGGTGGCCTGTGGTTCGCCGGTTCGGATCCTGGGCGCACATCGACACCGCTTGGCAAACCATGCTGTGGTGGCATCCCATTTAAGTGGAGGAAGATGCGCACAGATGTTAGCCCAGGACCAGTCTTCCTCGGCAAAAAAAGAGGAGGATTGGCAGATGTTAGCACACGGCCGAACGTCCTCACAAAAAAAAAAAAAAAGGATATGTTTAGTTTTGTAAAAAACTGCCAAACTGTCTTCCACAGTGTTTGTACCATTTTGCATTCCCATCAGCAATGAATGAGAGTTCCTGTTGCTCCGCATCCTTGCCAGCATTTGGTGTTGTCAGTGTTCTGGATTTTGGTCATTCTAATAGGTGTGTAGTGGTATCTCATTTTTGTTTTAATTTGCATTTTCCTGAGCATCTTTTCATATGCTTATTTGCCACCTCTATATCTTCTTTGATGAGGTGTCTGTCCAAGTCTTTGGCTCATCTTTTAATCAGATTGTTTTCTTATTTTTGAGTTTAAGAGGTCTTTGTATATTTTGGATAACAGTCTTTTATCAGATATGTTTTTTGTAAATATTTTCTCCAGTCTATGGTTTGTCTCTTTATTCCCTTGACAATGTCTTTACAGAGCAGAAATTTTTAATTTTAATGAACTCCAGCCTATCGATTTTGCTTTCATGATAGTGTCTTTGGTGCTACATCTAATGAACCATCACCAAACCCTAGATCATCTAAGATTTTCTTCTGTGTTAGCTTCTAGTAGTTGTATAGTCTAATAGCTTCTAAGATAGTTCTTTTGAGTTTTATGTTCATACGATCACATTATCTATTTTTGTGCTCTCTTGTTTATACTTAATATCTTCCTTTTACCTGCTTGTATTGGCTGTTGATTCCAAGGCAATACTGTGCAATAAAGTTGACAGCGGGTCCTTTATTTTCTTTCTGTCTTTGATGAGAATGCCTCTGGTGTTTTGACAGTGGTATACTGATTTAGATAGTGTTTTTACTATATATATTTTATAGATAATCTAAAGTTATGTTTTAAATTTGCTTTTTGGACTAAGAGTAATTAAGTAGGGAGGAATTTTCTTTCTCTACTCAGATATACTTTTTTTGTTTTTTAATTAATTACTGACTAGATTGCACTTTGAATATTGAATGATTTCTATGAAATGTCTACTTTCTAGTATCTACGGAAGTTTGAGGTCTAATATGTGGTCAACTTTCGTAAATGGTCCATGTTCCTTTGAAAATAAAGCATATTCTCTATTTTTACACCTATCTATTATGTTCACTTGAATTGGCTTATTATTCTTTTCTCATTTTTTTTTTGTCAATTTAAAATAGCATGGGCTGAAAATAATGTTAATCGTACCATTGTTTTATTTCTATAAATGTTTCCTTGCTTTTCCCGTTGATTTTATACTCTGAATTTTGTTCCTATAGCTTTTTGTTCCATAAAGATTCATGACATAGAGATCTTAAATCCTTACAATGGAATTCTTGAAAATCATTAGTTATCCTTATTCCTTGAGTTGAGTCTAAGAAAATCTTTACTTTATACCAAATTTCAGTCTTGAGATATACATAGTCCTCTATAATATTTTCAGAATAAAGATCATACTTTCTCTTACTTCATGTATGTTAGTGCATTTTTAAGGGATTGGGAAGGAACTATCCTTGTTTGTAGGTAAAAAATTGATTTTTTTCCTACAAAGATGTTATTTGTACAAGAATTACTCATAACAGTATTGAACTCAGAACATGAATTGTCATTGATTTCTTTGTAGTACTAGGAATAATTTTCCCACATTCTTCCAACCAAGTTCTTCTTTATGAAGATGAATAAAAAAATCATAAGACAGTCATCACAGGTTAGAAGTTTAATCTGAAGTTCATGGAACAGAATGGATTAACCCATAAAGGACTGATCTTTATACTCTCCTTACAGAAATCTCTGTGGCAATTTACAATAATTCGTGTATTGTTCCATGACTATTTGAATGTTTTATTGATAGTCGGTGTTAAATATTTTAAAGAAAAGGAAATCAAATTGTGGTAAACAGTTGATAACCCTTGCCCCTTTATTCTTAATTCTTTAAGATACTTATGATACACTGTGAAGTTTTCTTTTCTAATCTATGTATAAAACAACCTAGTGGGAGTCAAAACATGGTCCTATTTATCTCACTGAGATGAGCAAATAAGATCCTTTATAGCATTGAAGCTTTGTTGGCATTGAGGTTGTGTTACCAGTGCAGTAGTTTATAACTATACTTCTGATAAAGTTTGACCTCCTGACAAACTAAGTAGATTTGTTAAATTTATGCGTTTTATCCTGTCTGCACAGAATTTCCTATGTTAAAGATTTCACAGATAAATCCAAAATACATAATGCAGCATAACAAGTGATATTATGTAACTTAAGTTCAGGAATAGAACCATCATTTGTCTTTTACAACAGTAAAATATAGCTGTATGGCTGGACTGTGTTTTATCTCCAGCATTTGCTGTAAGTATCATTCACAGACAATCACACTTACACATACTCATTAGACAGGTGAATATAATGAAGAAAATAACATTTTAGTGATTATGGATACTGGTGACCATAGCAGTGACACGGATTCTGCTGAGTTCATAATTCAAATTACAAAAGAAACGCTGCTAATAATAAAAACAGAAAACAACTTTAAATAATAGAGCCCTGCTCTATGTTTAAGAGCAAAGCAACAAATATCGATCATTGTACCTTGTGTAGTACTTTGTATATAGTGGATGCTTGATTTGTGCTTGTTGATTGATGGATGCATCAGTTGTTACATAGACAAGCTATTAAAAAGGCATCTCTTTATTATGGATTATCCACTGGCTACTACTTAATGTTCTATTATTGGGGAACTATACATATAAAATTCAATAAAACCCTTTCCCTTGGATGGGAATTTTGTATGTAAAGGGATAATACTTTTTCCTTCTCATCACACCTGCCCACTGCAGCCAAGTACTTCATCGAGTTGGAGGAAATGGGTAATGTGACAACAAAAGTATATACACAGTTTGTAAAAATGTTTGAGGGGTTGGCTGACAATAAGAAAAATATAAGTCAACTGTGTTCTATGGCCAACACGTCATCTTAGGCTTAATTAATAGAATAAGAGATGAGCTAGTGCACCTTTATATTGGATTAAAATTGTTTGACTAATTATTTTCAGTTCTGAGTCCACAATTCAAAAAAAATGTTGGTGCTTGCCAACTGGAGCGAGAGAGAGGAGAGTGCAAAGATGCCAGTCCCCAGAGAGCACTGCAGCAGGCTCCCCAACGTATGTCAATAAGATGCCTGCCCCTCAGGCCCATGCTCTAAGACAATCAAATGAGTCTCTCCTACACAAAGCCTGGGCACCTCTCCATCAGCTGCTTCAGCACTGGGCCCTGAGGCAGGTGACTTGAGCACCCAAGCTCTTTTCTCAGATCCCTATAGCCTTGTGGGTCTTGTGGACACGAGCCCTATTGATTTTCAAATCTAGATGTTGGTCTTTCACTTGCAGGTCTTAAAACTTGAGGAGCCCAATACGGTGTTCAAACCCTTCCCTCCTCAGGAAGAAGCTCTTGATTTTGAGTTCCCTCTGACTGTGAGGCACTGCCAGGGGTGGGGTTTATAGCGAGATTGTGTCCCAGCCTCTCTTACCTGCTTCCGTGTGGGCTTTCTCTTGTTTGCTTGATGCTTAAGAGTGGTTCAGCCAGTTTTAGTTTTTTTTTCAGAGGAAGTTGTTCCATATGTAACTGTAGATTCGATGTGTTCATGGGGGGAGGTGAGTTCAACATCCTTTTATGTTGCCATCTTGAACCAGAATCTGAGCCCTCACTTTTAGATGAAGAGTGCAAAACAGAGGAGATCGTGACATAGTGAGAGAGATCAAAGGCACTTTACTCAAGGGCAAGGAAAGGAAGCAGGTGTTTAGCTTAAGAAAAGAAAGCTTAAAAAAGAGTAGTGCTTTTAAAATGTAAGGTCATTTTATTTTTCTGCTTAAAATCATCCAATGGCTTTCATCTTATTCAGAGAAAGTCGAAGCCTCTAAAACAGTGGTTGTCATTGATGGGCGAGGAGTACTTTTACCTCTCTACGGATATTTAGCAATGTAAGGAGACATTTTTGGTTGCTATAATGAGGGGATGAGTGTGCTGTTGGAGTCTGGTGGGTAGAAGTCAGGGATGGTGCTAAACATCCTACAGAGTACAGGATAGCCCCCAACAAGAAAGAGTCATCCAGCCCAAAATGTAGGTGCTGAGGTTGAGAAACTCTGCTCTAAAAAGACCTCAAGGCCCTTCGTTACCAGGCTCCAGTTACTGCTTTCCCATCTCCTCCAATTGTCCATGTATTTGCTGAGCCCCAACCATATTGGCGCCTTTGCTCTTCCTTGTATGTTTCCTCCTCAAAAGGATTGTACTAGTCCCCCTCCTTAGAAACCACTTCCTTCAGACAGCAGCAGGGGCCATATCCTCCTCTCCTCAGGGCTTTGCTCTCAGTGAGCACTTCCTGAACTCTCTGCTTAAAATTCCCATCACCACCCCTGTCTCCATTACCTATACTCCTTCTCTGCTAGGAATTGCATTCATGTATTCTATTGTCTACCTCTCTCCACTATCTCATTAACCTAAAAGGGCAGGAATTTTTTTTCTATTTTGTTCACTGCTATTTTCCTCATTCTGGCAATCACATTTTTGAATGAATGAATAGAAAGAAGAGATGTACGAAATCTCTCGTGTAAAAATCTTCTGTATATATGAACAAAGCAAAATCTGGGATCAATGCCTAGAGCCAATAGGGAGACAAATTTCAATTCAATAAATACAACCTATTAGACAAGGTATCAAAAAAAGAATTGATAGAGAGTTCTACATTGCAGAGCTGTCCATCTTCACAAAAGGACAAAAGAATCACTGAACAAGGATAAATAGATGAGATTCAGGCATCAGCTCTTCAAGTTTCTTACAAGCTACAAGGTGGTGATATGCATAGGCTTTAGACTTAGGCCCTTTCAGGCTTGACTTCAGTTCTGCCACCCTGCATACTAGCTGTGAACCTTTGGACAGATTATTGAATCTCTCTGAACATTACATTTTTTTTCTGTAAAGTAAGGATAGTGATAATATATTCTGCAAAAAATTGGTTGGAAGAGTAAATGAGATATTCTGTGTGAAGTGCCTCACACATACTCAAATGAATATATTTGTTAATAATAATTATTGCTAGTGTTACTATAATAAATCTTTCAGAATATACAACTTTGTCTCCTTTATTTTAAGTATTCAGATTTCTTATCTCCATCTTACTACCGCATTTATGTGTGTGTGTGTGTGTGTGAGGAAGACTGGCTCTGAGCTAACATCCATTGCCAATCCTCCTCTTTTTGCTGGGGAAGATTAGCCCTAGCTAACATCTGTGCCCATCTTCCTGCATTTTGTAGATGGGATGCCGCCACAACATGGCCTGACGAGCAGTGAGTAGGTCCACACCCGGGATTCGAACCTGCAAACCTCAAGCCGCCGAAGCGGAGCACGCGAACTTAACCATTATGCCACTGGGCTGGCCCTCACCACATTTTTCTTGGCATCTTTCTAAGGGCAGGAGCCAAAGCAATCCTCAGTACTAGTGCAGAATTATTACATTTCTCTCCTATCAACCCAGTCCCTCTGTCAAAATCCTCGGGATAAGTTCTCAGTCTCAATGGTGACCATGCTTATTACATTTTAAATGTCTAGAAATTAGAATAAATAAGAATTTTATTTGCAGAAATTGTCCTTCAGCTCTTCTCAACCTAAGTCTGTGAATCTATCATAGGTTACCACTATATTTTGATCAATGCGTAAAACAAATTTTTGGTTCAAGTGCTAAACTTGAGTATAGATCAGGATAAAAAGGGTCTAAATCTTGGTACAAGTCAAAAGTTGGAGTTGTTATCTGAAGTTGTTGCTCAAGATAAGATTGTATATGAAATGGGATGTTCAAGAATTTGCCTCCTGAGTGTATAGGAAAATGGCCTCATGGAAGAAAACAATTCTGTCCATTGATAAAGACCTGAGAAATGACCAATACTAGTGGATAATTTATTTATCCTGTCTATGACATGTTGTACAACAATGATGGCTGTGTAATGAATCTTGATGACATGTTAATGTTGTTTTGATTCTATTAATCGATGCTGTCATAGTTAATGTCATACGTCAACATGACTAGGCTAAGCAATGCCCAGATAGCTGGTTAAACATTATTTCTGGGTGTGTTTGTGAGGGTGTTTCCAGAAGAGATTAGCATTTGAGTTGGTAGACTGAGTAAAAAAGATCTCCCTCACCAATGCAGATGGGCATCATCCAATCCAGTGGGTGCTTGAATAGAACAAAAAGATGGAGGAAGGGTGAATTTGCTCTCTTTGTTTGAACTGGGACATCTATATCCTCCTGCCCTTGGACATCACTTGGGCCTTCTGGCTGAGACCAGGACATATACTATCCCCCCCAATTCTCAGTCTGGGACTTATCCCATTAGCTCCCCTGGTTCTCAGGCCTTTGGACTCGGACTGATTATACCACCAGCTTTGCATATGGCAGATTGTGGGACTTCTTGGCCTCTATAATCATGTGAACCAATTCCTATAATAAATTTCCTTTTATGTATATACCTCTATATATCCTATTTATTCTGCTTTTCAGGAGAACCCTGACTAATATCCCCATAATAGTCAGATAGCTTGGACTGCCATAACAAAATACCACAGTCTGGGTGGTCTAAACAACAGAAATTTATTTTCTTATGGTTCCAGAGGCTAGAAGTTCCAGATCAATGTTGAGCAGTGTTGCTTTCTAATGAGAGCTCTCTTTCTGGCTTGTAGATGGCTGCCTTCTGGCTGTGTCCTCACATGGCCTTTCCTAGGTGTGAGCAAGTGCACAGAGTGAGAGATCTCTTCCTCTTCTTATAAAACCACTAATGCTAATGGATCAGGGCCCCACCCTTATGACCTTATTTAACCTTAATTACCTCCTAAAGGCCCTATCTCCAAATACAGTCACATTGGGTTTCAATGTATGAATTTGGGGAGACACAATTCAGTCCATAGCAATTCCTTCAAGTGTGTGCCTCTAAAATCTGCCATTTAAAAGTATGCTATCCTCAAGCACAAAATGTTTGAGAATTGGGTACTAAGGATCTCAGGATCCTCAACACAATAATTACAATGTGTTCCACCACCCATCCGATAATTCCATTAGATTTGCTGCCTCAATTATGTGTTTCAACAAATTCTGTGATTTCTTCATTTCATCTACTAATTGACCAAAGCTAAGGAATTAACCTAAATAATACACTCCTGAGTTTTATTCCTCTTCTAGTGTTCAGTTTCCAGAATGTTGTTATGTGTGTGGTAGAAACTTAATAAATACTTAGCAACTCATAGCTCAAAGCATTCCTATTGATGATCATAAGCTAGAGATTTAATGCAGATGGCTGTACTGAAAATGTTTTACTGTCTTAATTCCTTATCACTCTACCTTTAGGATTTTCCAAAGATCATGCTTTAGCCATGTGACTCCAACTCTGTTTTTCTCAGCTGAACTAGGAAAAGAGAAGGAGGGAAGGAGAGAGGGAGAGAAGAGAGAAAAGAGGGGGAGAGAGAGGGAAGAGAAGGTGGGAAAGAGTGAGAGAGAGACAGAGAGAGGGGGAGGGAGAGAGAGAGAGAAATAGAGAACAATTTAAAAAGAGTAGATGATTCCGTTGGCCATATAGGCTGGAGTGATCTTGAAATAACAGAAGTGAATTTCCAATTTTCTCATTCATTCCTAAATACTTAGAGTATGTATATCTTGTGACACGGGATTCTAGTATTTACAAATACAGTCCCTGACTTATGATGGTTTGAGTTATGATTTTTCGACTTGACAGTGGTGTGAAAGCAATACTCATTCAGTAGTAGTTCAAACGTAGTTCAAATTTTGAATTTTGATCTTTTTCTGGGCTAGTGATGTGCAGTACCTGGGCAATAGCAGTGAGCCACAGCTCCTGGTCAGCCATGTGATCAAAAGGGTGAATGACCAATATACTTACACCCATTCTGTACCCATACAATCATTCTGGTTTTCACTTTCAGTACAGTATTCAATAAATTACATGAGCTATTCAACACTTTATTATAAAATAGACTTTGTGATAGATGATTTTGCCCAACTGTGGGCTAATGTAATTTTTCTGAGCACATTTAAGGTAGGCCAAGCTAACATTTGGTGTTCAATGGGTTAGATGTATTAAATGCATTTTCGATTTATGATATTTTCAACTTATGATGCGTTTATCAGGATGTAACTCCATCATAAGTTGAGGAAGATCTGTACATAATTTTCACCATATAACCCTTTTAGTATGTACCGAAAATAACTGGATATACTGTATATTTTATTTTCCATGGGCATTTTAAAGAATTAAAGCCTATTTTTTATTACATATGATTCTTACATATGAAAGCGAATCCCATATACTATGTTTCTCTACTGCATATATCCTAATTTCAGAAAAGTTAAATGTATAGCATTTTGTATCATAGGAAAATTAAAAAAAAATTGAAGTAGCTCTACAGTGACACAGGTATTGTCTTTAAGAATTGCTACTCCTCAAAAGAATATTAGCTAAGATATCTATAGTCTCTTTTAGGGCAAAATAATTGTCGATCATTAAAAGTAATAGCTCTCTATAATTGACTTCTGCCTATATAATGATGCCTCCTAAGAAGTCTTTTCAAAGACATTTGTCCCTCCTTTGGTTGAAAAGAGTCTTTGGAGAAGTACGGTGTCTTACTAGAATTATAGCAAAATGACAAGCAATGGTTGCTGGGGTTGCAATAGTGAGATATATACACAAGTGAAATTGGAAAGCCCAATCTTTCTATATTTAATTACATTATTAAGATAGAGGGCGTTAACTGAGTTTCAGATCTTTTTAAGTTCAGTCGTTATATATGGGGGGGTGCGTAGAGCAAACATCTGCAAGTATTGCCAAATAGTATTTTTGAACATGTCTGAAGTATTGAGACTGATCACTCTAATCTCACATTTTTTTTCCTTTTACATACAAATTAATCTCTGGTTGAGAAAGGTGGTTTTTGATAATTATGGATATAGTCATATTTATTCAAATTAAAGAAAAATCAGGTTATCAGCAAGAAAAAAACAACTTGTGCCCTGAATTGCAATTTTATTATACCTCTAAAGAGGGAAATTAAATGTTTACATTGTCTCCATGTGGAGATATTTTGTGGTAGGAAAAGATACTGTAATTTGTCTGGAGGACAAATGTTCCTGTATTGATCACATTCACTCAGGAAATGCCCAGAATCCAAGTTACAATAAAATTATTTCAGTCAAGATGGATTCAAAACCAAAATTATTTGAACCATCAGAGTGCTTAATATATCTAACATATATATAAATATATATATATTTATTCTAAGAATATGTATATATATACCTTATATATTTATATATAAATATATATTATATACAGCATGCTTTACTTTGGTAATAATAATAAAAAGAAGAAAAAGGAGACTGCTAGAAAGGTGATGAAGGTAAAATCACCATTTCAGATAGAAATGAAATCCAGCTATCTCCTAACATCTCGGTGATTATAAAGCTTTCATTTTGATTTGTTTTCCAAGCTGTCAAGAAAAGCATGCTCATATATTATACTTATCAATGCCATCACCTGAATATTCACGATTAAGCTGCCTTTAAGAGACATGAAATGATAGAAATTCTGAGTGTTCTTTTTTTACTACTCTTTTGCATTCATTTGTAGATGTTGGTCAATAAAATCTTCACTCAATTATTAAGGTCAATTCAAATATGAAATGATGAAAAGGTTTATTTTCCTTCAGCTTTTAGAAAAAAGGCTAGACCACTGTGAAAAATTCACCCCGGAAATTGCATTGTCTATAAGACAAAGACTGGGTTAATTTAAGTCATTATTTTGAAATAGCAGGTAGCAATTGAATAAGCAGTATTAGCAATGCTATATGGTGAGAAGAGTTCTATCAAGCCTTTGTACATGCAAGGCATATACACGTAATGCCTCCCAGGGAAAGAAAATAAGAATTTGCAAATATGTCTGCAAGACAAGTGGGAGTGGAAGACTGAAACATCATATCTGTAAACAACCTCACAGTTTTCTTTTCCTCAAATTCCCTTGTTTTCAACTATCCTTTAAAGTGTTTCAGCGTTTCTTTCAGTATTTTCTGCGATTTTAAGATTTTCTCCAACCTCACAGCATATAATCTCAAAAATAAATAAATAAATCAAAAGCAGTATAAACTATTTTAGAGTTTTTTTTCTGCCCCAATTTTCTACTGTGGCTCAAGAAATACATTAAGAAAAGCTTTGAACAAGAGCTTTAAATCTGCATCATAGTGCCATAAATGGAGTTCGATATGAAATTACTGCCTCTCTTAAGGTTTACAAAAAACATAGAGAAACTATCTAGATTATAAATTTAGCTTTGAAGAAGCACTCTAAAAGAGTTTTAAAAAGTCAAAGAAATGGGGAAATAATATGGGTTCCCTTTTCCTTCTTCAAAGAGACTTTGAACAATTTTGGAAGCTAAGAAAAATACTTGCATAAAGGGAAATTTCTGAAGACTTTGCCTTTCTGGTATGCTTCATGTTGTTGTCAGTGAAACAGAGATATAAGAGTAAAGAATTTCTTTCTCTACCGACAAAATGAACTTCCAGACTAGATCTTCAATTTGACCTTAAAAAACAATACCCCTTCACCATGTGTGTCAAAGAAAGAGCTGTGAAATACTGCTTTAAGCTGTTATAGTTTGTCTGAACCATATTATCCTATCTTATGTATTTGCTTTTTATGTGAGTTTTGTCCAGGTTTGGTATCAATTATAATGTAATAAGGTAGAATGCTATAAAATTAACTAAACTCTGAGACCCACAGAGTTCAGTTCCACACAAAGCACAGCAAGTGACTCGCTATGGAAATTTCAGAAAATAACTTGACCACCTGAGCTCTCTATTTTCTTATCCACAAAATGAGAATAATGGTACTTGCTCACGTGGATTTCACCGAGATTCCAAGAGGATCAACTCAGAAAACAGATTTCTTTGAAATGCATAAAATATGAGAACTGCAATAAAATATATCCAAAAAATGATGAAGATAAGCGAATTTTATAGAATGAGGAAACCCACAAATAGAGATCTGTGTTATTTTGCTTTTATGATTAAACTTAGGAAAATTTATCATTTTCTCTTACAATTTAGTTAACAAATAGTGCGTGCACATAAAGATTTATTTCAAAAGAAGACCTTTAAATTTGTTTCAAATATGGACATTTTAACAATATTAAGTCGTTCAATCCGTGAACATGGATGTCTTTCCATTTATTTGTGTCTTTTCAAATTTCTTTCATCAGTGCATTGTAGTTTTCAGTGTATAAGTCTTTCATCTCCTTGGTTAAGTTTATTCCTAAGCATTTTATTCTTTTTGACGCTATGGTACATGAGATTATTTTCTCAATTTCCTTTTCAGGTATTTCATTCAGTATATAGAAATGCAACTGATGTATGTTGATTTTGTATCCTGCAACTTTGCAACCTAAATGTCCATTGACAGACAAATGGGTAAAGAAAATGTGGTATATACATACAATGTAATATTACTCAGCCTTAAAAAAAAAAGAAGGAAATCCTACCATTTGCAACAACTTGGATGGACTTGAAAGACATGGTGCTAAGTGAGATAAGTCAGTCACAGAAGGACAAATAATTGCCCGATTCCACTTATGAGATATTCGAAATAGTCAGACTTATAGAAGCAGAAAATTAAATAGTGGTTGCCAGGGACTGAGAGGAGGGGGAAATAGGGAGTTGTTCAATAGGTATAAAGTTAGAGTTATGAAAGGTGAATAAATTCTAGAGATCTGCTGTACAACATAACGCTGATAATTAACAGTACAGTACTATTGTGCACATAAAAATTGTTAAAAGAGTAGGTCTCATGTTAAGTGTTCTTACCACAATGAAAAAAAGAAAGAAAGAAGGAAAAGAAAAGGGACTGGAGGTGATGGATGTGTTTGTTACTTTGATTGTGATGATGGTACCATGGATGTATGCGTATGTTAAAACTCATCAAATTGTAGATATTAAATATGTGCAGTTTTTTGTGTATAATTATACTACAGTAAAGCTGGAAAATTTTTTTAAATAAAATCAGAGTACGCACACAGACACAGACACACACACACACACAAATAAACTCTAGAATATACTACGGATCTATTTTAATAAATAAATAAATAATCCACTGTTAAAAATTATTGATGTGACATTCTAAAACTCCTTCCAAATAATCTGAGAATTGCAATGATTTAAAAAAGTAAGAAGAGTAAAGTAAATTAAAAAGAATGTTTTAACAAAATTTGTAGGAAAAATTGTTTTGTAATTTATTCCTTTTCCTATGGAAGCAAATAAGTTGAAATAGGTAAATATGAGTGTATAGACATGATTACTTGAAAGAAATGTTCTGTACAGCATTATTTAGGTATATTTGCTCTATTCATTAGTTAAAAGTGTTAGTCTTTAAAACTAATTCCTTTTAAATTATTTTAACTTTCTGGGCTTATCTTCTGAGTAATTGACCTCATAGATAAGTACTTGATTGATTTAAAAAGGAAATCAGGCAGGCACAATTACAGTGTTTCACAGGAGTCTAGAATTTATGCTAAAAAAAGGAAATAATTTTTCCACTTAAATAGAGAAACATTTTCAATCCATTGGTTGATACTCCCAAAAGCAGTTTAAACATTTATATTCTAGAGATGGCATCATGGTAAATATGAAATGTGGGCTTTGGTTTTTTACATCATTTAATGGAGACATAACTGATATCACTGTTTTGTTGAGCTCAAAGCAGCTAGTTAACTACATTGGTAACAACATGATGACTTTTACTAAGTAAACATATCTCTGCTTTCCTACCAGAGCCCAGAGTGGTTTTTACATTACTGTGGGTACATTCACGATCGGCAACCTCTTGTAAGTCTAATTATGGAATTCTGGTCAGGAGGTATCAGTTAAGCAACCTTCATGCTGCAGATAAGCACTCAACTCGGTGAGCTGCTGCACATATCTCACTATTAATCCAAATGGTCCTTGTTTTCGATGTCAGAAACGTTGTCTGTTCCAGGAGGCGTTCCTCTTATATATTGAAAGGAAGGTATGTCCTGATGCTTCTATGAGTGCCCAGACTCAAAATGCACATGGACTGAAGAGAGAAACATTGAACAATAAACTAGAAAGTAAAAGAACTCGAGTCTAATGTGTACGAACCAATAGTGTCACATGGGGCAAGTCACTTCGCTATTCTGGCTTTCATTTTTTCATATAAAAAAGAGATGTTGGGCTAATTGTTCTCTGATTTCTTCCTGCTCTATCATTCCATAACATGCATCTAAAATTAACAGAGAATCCTTTGAGGCGCAGCTGCCAAACAGTGGAAATTCGATTCCTCGCAGGGTTGTCCTGAGGAGTAAAATAGCACGATGTATTCACTCAAGTTTGCCTCTTTTTATTCTTTCCATGACCTCTTAAAAGACAGTGTGCCTCTAGCATTGAGTGATTTTTCTGTTTTCCTCAAAGAACCAATAAACTTGAAATTGAAGTCAAGAAAGGGTAAAAATTGGAAATAATTGTGGTGAAATCATGCTAATAATTTTGAGTACTTAGGTATTTTTTCTTTTTTCACAAACTACTCTCTATTCATGATCCAATTAATCATCATAATATCCCCTTAAGAGAGTTAAGTAGCTAGTATTACTAGATGAATAAAGATGCCCGTTTTTACTTTAAGAAGTACCTTCCCTAGCTTTATTTTTAACACTAATTATCTCTACCTAGAGTATGATGAAGTATTCCAATAATACCACATATGTTCTTTTCATGTGCTCAAATATAGATTAATATATCTTACAGGTTCAGCTCATGAATTTGATGACATTTCAAGAAAAGTAATTATGTACCTGAGGTTAGTAAATTCCAAGTTCTTCCTTATTTTCCAAGGAAGAATTTAATAACTAAGTTGAATTCACCAGCCTTCATGAACTTATCAGCTCTTCCATTAACTTACTGTCTTCTTGCTTAAGTTCTTTAACTTTTTTGTTCCTCCCTATAAAAGGCAGATAATTTAATTGCTCTGTCAATATTTAAATTTCTTAGATGCATTGTACAAATCAAAATAATATTATTGTTATTACATGTCCTATTAATCTTTATCCTTTGAAGTGTAAAATGCCATTGGAAACAATGAGCTAGCTGTTTCAAACCCCGATGTTCTAAAACTTTCTCAAGTATGTACAAATGTATATACAAAGTTAGGTTTGTATGTATGCACAATGTATGTACAAAGCATACATCTAACTAGGTCTCACTTCCTTATCTTGTTTTTCGTTGAACAAGTGAATTATAAATAATGTAGAAATAAAACTAGGACCTTTCTTTAGAAGTATTTGGTATTTATAGAATTATAGAATTGGACATGATCCTAGCGATAGTGCACTCCTGTTCTCTCATTTTTCAATGTACTGAAGCTATATAGGAGAGTGATTTAAGAGAAAGTGTTTGGAGAGTCAGCCCTGATGGTCTAGTGGTTAAAGTTCCATGTGCTCTGCTTCAGCGGCATGGGCCTGGTTCCTGGGCACAGAACCACACCACTCATTTGTCAGTAGCCATGCTGTGCAGCAGCTCACATAGAAGAACTAGAAGGACTTACAACTGGAATATACAATTCTGTACTGGGGCTTTGGGGAGGAAAAAAAGGAGGGGAAGATTGGTAACAGATGTTAGCTCAGGGTGAATCTTTCCCAGAAAAAAAAAAAAAAAAAAAAAAAAAACAGGGAAAGTGTTTGGCAGCAAACACCTGAATTTGACTGCTGACTACCACTAAACAGCTGTGTAGACTTGGCCAAAACCTAGACCTTATTTTTTTGCAGTTTTATACCTGGAGTACTAATTTCTGATTCATTGAACTGTTCACGTTAAGTAAGTCAATGTATCCAAAGCACTTGATATGCTGAGAATGAAAGAAGAAGGAACAGATGGTGAAAAAGAGATGAAATGACATGCTTCTTTGTCCAAAGAGTTACTGGGTGACTTCTTCCTTTTGGTCTATTAGAAAGAATTCTCTTCAATTCACTTTTCTAATGCTCTCCTCTTCCTCCTCGCCTAGACTAGCCCGTGGATAAAGAATGCATAGGCATCGACCTATGGACATTTCTATTTTGCCTCCATATCTCTTAGCTTCTGTTGCAGCAGTTGCCACTGAGAAACAAAATGAACAAGTTTGGGGAGTGAGCCAATTTGGCAAAGATCACTCTTCTCTTCCTGTGTTACTTAATGCCCCTAGCAGAGCACGGCACTCACTTACCCATGTCTTCTTCATTACCGCCATATTGTGTTATAAATATCTCTATTAGCACTTGTCTCCCTAGATTCTAATTATCTATTGATGTGTCTCTCTCTTCACTAGACTGAGTTCCTTGAGGGCATAAGATATATTGTACTTTTTAAAAAAATTTCAGCACAGCTCTGGCACATGAAAGGTACTCAGTATGAATGAATGAGGTTATATTTCAGATTAATAATGGAAAATAAATTCAGAAAAAGAGCAAACAGAAAATCATATATATGATATGTATTGAATTAAAAATCAATCTACGTAGAATAGAGACTTTGACATATAAAATTTATGGTCACCATACTTGCTAAATTTGTGTGTGTTCTGTGTGCTTCTGCCTACGTGGGCCTTCCTTTAAAACTGATGGCCGTACTTGATAAGAATTATATATTTGCATAATATATGAAGAATGAGCCACACTTTCTTTGAAATTGATTATTCTATGGACATTTTGGTTTAAAAAACTGCAACCTTCATCCAAATTACTATTCACAATATGCTATGTTTTATTGATCTCTAAATATGTACCAGGCACTGTAGAGGGATCTCTATATTTAAGCTTGAGTCCTCACAATTATAGTGAAGGAATTCTGGTATCCTTATTTTACGAATGAGTACGGTGGATCATGGAAGTGAAAATGATGATACTAAATTCGTAGATAATTGTACACATGTATTGGTGTTTCTCTCTTTCTGTAAGTGACTTTCAGATGACCTGCTAATGAATTTCATAATGGCCTGATTTTGATATGTTTTTGCTAATAACAGTGAGAAAAGAGCCAGCAATTGGACAATTACTAGAAAGATGAAAGGTTGTAAATATTGCACATACCGGAGAATTGACTCACTTGAATTATCTGTATGGCAATGGCAAAAGCACTCCAGACTCATCTATTCTATCCTAAATATCACTTTTCAATATCTAGGATAGACTCACACAGGGAAAGAGAGTGCGCGATTCACTGGGGAGAACTAGTTGTTAAGAGGCCACCGCTAGAAACTTGCTGATGTATACAAATGCCTTATATTGGCATAATGCTTCTCGGTATTCTAAGCCCTTTCTCATAAATTAAAGAAATGAAAAGTGGCTCATAATATGTAGGCTAGCAGAGACAAGCAACAAAGCATCCAGATTCGGACACAAGACAGACCTGGATTCAAATTCTGGCTCTGCTTTTCTTTGCTGACTGTGAGCAAGTTACATCAGCTCTTTCCATGTCTGTAAAATGTGAAGAAAAGATCTTAACAATACCTTCCTTAAGAGATTTTATAAAAATAAACTATGTAATATATTATATGACCTGTAATAACCTTTTCAGGTAGGCAAAGCTGGTGTTTTAGGTCCACTAGAGATGAAAAAGAAATATGATCTTGAAGAAGTAAATGACATTCATTCAAAAATTTCTGGAGTATCTATATCAGGTAGTGCACTAGGCACTAGGGAAATAAGGAGAAAGAGATCCCAAACACAGCCTTCAGGTATCTCCAATTATTAGTGGGCTCGTAAGTGGTACTTCCGAGACAGCTAATAGCAACACATTTTTTTCAACACTTACCATATGTCAGATGCTGTGTTACATACTTATATGGATTTACTCATTTAATCTTCACAACAACCTTAGAAGCTAAGAATTGTTATTATTACCAGTTTTTAGATGAGAAAACCAAGGTTGTGAGAGTTTAAGTAACTTGCCTAAGATGGCATATTTAAAAATTGGTTAGCTGTCCCAGACAGCCTTGTTCTGTCCCACCTCATTCTGTACCTGTACCACCCAGTCCACCTGCTCTGCTGTGAGATTTTCCATTCTTACATAACTGCTTAGAGAACGGGGATAATAACTTCTAATCAAGATGTCATAGGGAGATATCTCTGCATACTTCTTTGCTTCAAATACACAGAAATGACAGATTTTTAAAAATAAATAAATAGATAATTAACCATATTCAAAAAGAAGAGAAAATCTCCATGTAGCAGCAATCCCTTAGTGATAAGTTGGTATCCAAGTCATACGGTGGCACAGCAGTGGGAATCATATTTAATCGCTTGAATATTCTTGCATAAACTTGGGCCCCCTGGTACGACAGCAGAAGCTGTGGCTGCATATAGCCAGGGGCAAGGGCCGTGCTCCTAATCAATGAGCTGTAGTTGAAATAGCACCAGTTACGTGTCCAACCTTGCAAACCAGAAAGTTGCTGGTTGCCTGTGACCCAGCAATAAAGCAGAGGCACCTATGAAAGCAGATGGAGCTTCTCTGTGGGAGGTAGGATAAAGTTTTGCAGAAGACAAAAACGGATTCTGGATCTTGTCTCACCATGAGATATTATTGTGCAATTGACATCACCCATGTGAGCCTCAGTTTCCTCATTCGTACAATGTGCATAGACTCTACGTCACTTAATTGTTGTAAAGATTAAATCAAATAAAGTATGTAAATACTCATAAAATTGCCTGACTCGTGCTAAATAACAAGTATTTACTAATACTAAGGCCAAAAAAATTTTACTTTCTTTAACCGCTTTTGGTAGAAATATTTTAAAAGGTGTCACACGCTCTTCAGACATTTTAAATGGAGGTCATTGCAAGTCCACTATAACATTATTGTAAATTAACACAAGTTTGGGTTGTTAAAGGATTTTGGAATCATCTAATCAAACTCCCAATTTGTAAAGATGTAGAAGTGGAGATCCAGGAGGTAAGTGGCTTGCCGATGGGCCCCCTGACCTAGTGCGGGAATCTATTCCAACGCACGGGCGGCATGAGGGCATTAAGGCTGCCCTGCTTCACTTCTACAGTGGAGGGCTGTGTGCCCCCAAGTACAACGAGCCCACAATTTTGAAGTTGATTTTTATATTCCTCTGTCTCCCTGCTTTCTATCTGCTGTCGTTTCTACCTCAGTCTATCTGATTCTGAAGCCCCCTATTTCTCCACATTTTACTCCTCTCATCCAATGGGCTAAGAAACAAATTAACTACCAGTGTGAACTAAGTTTAAAATATAAGTGAGTAGCTTTGAGTGAGTGTGGAATGACCCTACCATGAGTAAAATACTTGCCTTTTAATATGTGTATTTCAGCTATTCCCGAGTTCTGAATGGCTGAGAGTTGAGGGGAATTCTCGGCTAAGCATCAGGTCAACAGTTTTCCAAAAAATTAAAATCCCTAGGAAAGTGAACTACAGGTAAAAGTGAGGCATTGGTACATTAACATTTGGATAGATATAAAAATTAGACATTGGGGGCCAGCCCCATGGCCTAATGGTTAAGTTCAGTGCGCTTCACTTGGGCAGTTTGGTTCCCGGGCGTGGACCTATACCACTCATTGGCGGCCATGCTGTGGTGACCCACATATAAAATAGAGGAAGATAGGCACAGATGTTAGCTCAGGGCTAATCTTCCTCAAGCAAAAAGAGGAAGATTGGCAACAGATCTTAGCTCAGGGAGAATGTTCCTCAGCAAAAAAAGAAAAAAAAAATTAGACAATGAAAATGAATTAATAAACTCCTACCACCACCAACAAAAAATAATCCAAGAATAGTAACAAAATTATGAGATTTTAATGTGTTCAGTTATAAATAAGATGGAGAAGTTAAATAAAGGAGGTAGTCTGTCAATTCATTTAGTAGTCGTTGAGAAACAAACAAACTAGTTTTAGAACTGTAGGAAAGGTCTATTTGCATATTATCTTTCTGACTCTGTACATAAGGCATCTAGTCTGGAAGAATTCCCATTCAAATAGACATTATATTATCATAGTGCGAATCTCCAGGTTTCCCCCTAGTATTCACCCACATGCTCACTAGCACATGCAGTCAGAAAGATAAGTGTAACTCAGGTTCTGGAGAATTTAAGACAATAATTGCCATTGATTTTTCTGGGACAGACAGCATTAGACTGCCAAAATCGTGGGTTAAGGATATTATTAAACGATCACACATAATCAAATAGCCAAACTTTTTGGGAAGCTCTTTGAAAATGTACTCTTTTGGTTATTAGCACTGCACATCACTCAAACTTTTCAACAGTGATTTGTGGTTTTCTTTTGATTTTGGTCTGATAGCACACATTTTATTTTTTATTTGTTTTTTTTTTTTTGTGAGGAAGACTGGCTCTGCTATTGCCAATCCTCCTTTTTTTTTGGTGAGGAAGATTAGCCCTGAGCTAACATTTGTGCCCATCTTCCTCTATTTTGTATATGGGCCATCACCACAGCATGGCTTGATGAGCAGTGCATCAGTCTGGACACGGAATCCGAACCTGCAAAGCCCGGGCCACCAAAGCGGAGCCACTACGCCACCAGGCTGGCCTCCACTTTTTATTTTTATACCAGCTAATATTTATTATAAACAAGTTTACGGTTGTATATTTCATAGACCTGACATGGAATGTTGTTAATCTTAATTTTATCAATTGTTATGTCAATGCTTAGTACTAGCATATAGTAAGATGAAATGATGATACCACCACTATTACTATAAACAATCACTTATTGTGATGCCTTATACATATGCCTGACACTGTTCTAAGCAATTTACTTATATAAACTCATTTGACGGTCACATATGGAAATGGGTTTTTACCAGCAAGTGCTTTCTGACAAATCTCCCTGCTCCCATATGTCTCCCCCACCAGATCTTTATGGCTCCGGAAATTCAACCATTAAGGAAGCATTTTAAAAAGCTTAAATTACACCAGAGGAGTTTAGTTCCTGGTCTGTGTTCATATTTAAGCTACTGTCTCTTAGTTGCAAATCCACCCTTCTATACTTCATACTACTGGTGTTAAACTGCACAGTTTTCATTTCTCTTTTTAAAATGCTTCCTACTCAGTTCTGAGGCTAGGAAGCACTACAGGGAGATGGGAAGGCAGAAGGAGAAGGGGAGAAGGGACTTCCTCCTTCCATCCTAAGGCTATTCTTGTATAAGGACTGTCCTGATAATGACCCTTGACGCTGGCAGCAGCACTTGGTTCTGCCTCTAGCTTCTTACTGCATTTCCAGGACTAGCCTCTTCAGACCCCAGGCGTTAGCCTCTTCTTAAAAGTCTGGGCCTCAGCTCCTTGGAAATCTTCCCCAGCCCCTTCTCCTACTCCTAGTTCCTGTTTCCCTAAGACAATTCCCTGTGGGAGAAACACGGTTAGAGTTAGCATCTGGAAGAGCTGGAATAGCAGAAAGAGAGAAGAACAGTTTCATTCACCTTTTTTTCAGCTTTATTGAGGTAAAATTGACAAATAAAATTGTAAGATATTTAAAGTGTACAACTTAATGATTTGATAAACATACACATTATGAGACATAACTAACTCTATTGAGTTAGTGAACACATCCATCACCTCACATATTTACCTTTTCCTGCATGTGTGAAAACATTCAAGTGCTACACCCTTATCCAATTTCAATCATACAGTACAGTGTTGTTTTTTTTTTTTTGTGAGGAAGATCAGCCCTGAGCTAACATCCATGCTAATCCTCCTCTTTATGCTGAGGAAGACTGGCTCTGAGCTAACATCTATTGCCAGTCCTCCTCCTTTTATTTCCCCCCAAAGCCCCAGGAGATAGTTGTATGTCATAGGTGCACATCCTTCTAGTTGCTGTATGTGGGACACGGCCTCAGCATGGCCGGGGAAGCGGTGCGTCGGTGCCCACCCAGGATCCAAACCCGGGCCGCCAGTAGCGGAGCATGCGCACTTAACCGCTAAGCCACGGGGCCAGCCCCAGTGTTATTAACTATAGTCACCCACGTTAAGCATTAGATCCTCAGAACTTATTCATCTCATAACTGAAAGTGTTTTGAGTGAGCAGGAAGGAGATAAAGAATTGACTACTTGAATATGAACTCAAATATTTTTTTAGAGTGAGGTGACTGAGCCTGGCTGTCCTATATTTCCTACCTCTCAGAATCACCAGGGACACTAACATTGGGGTAGAAGTAACCACTTCATTCCTGCATATGAGGAAATTCTTCTCTTTAGCTTTATTAAACTGATCCAGAGAACCAGGTTTCTTGTTGTTTTATTTAGTAGTATACTTAGCAAGGTGGAAAATACAAGATATAACCACAGTCATAATATATGAGAACTCCTCATAATCATTATTTTTATCTACAACGTCACAGAATTATGATGAGTGTATTATTTTAAAAGGAGAACTTAACAAGATAAAACAACACTGTATTACAGTCCAACTAAAGCTATGTACATATGCATACATAATTTATGATCTATGTATAATTCATATGTATATAAACACCATACTTTATTGAGGTAAAATGGCACAGCAAGGTTAAAAACAAATTGCTAAGCTCAATGCAGGCTTTACAATGCTGCTGAAAGCCATTTTACTAGCATAAAGGCCTCCAACATGCTAGTATTAACCTACTGATAAATATTTAGACTATTTATATTTTGCTCTCTTGAAAACTAAGCCAAAATAAACATGTTTTAAGGCAACCTTTGGAAGTGTCAGCATTTCTTATTTTATCTGCTTTATGGTAAATGCTATTCACAGTGACAATTAAAATACTGAACAATAAAAGAAAAATATTGGCTAATTCATCTTGAATCCATCTTATTCTCTTATAACGTTTTTCTCTAATGTACAGAAAAGTCATATTTTCAGCAATCTTCAACTTCCAATTTCGAGGAATATCATTATTGCTTTTTGGCCCATACATGCTTACTTAAAGCTACGTGTTACAGATTTTCAATTTTGATTTCATGTTCAGAAAAGCATCTACACAAGTTTCAATGCTACTTTTTAAAAAAATTCAGAAAATGAGAACTTATAGAATACAGATTGTATTCTGGATGCAATCTATTCCACACTGTTGCTCACTTCCATCGTGTCTTTGGAAAGGTATACCACCCAGTATACAAGGTTGAATCCTGCAAATGCAACTGGGAAGAGAATCCGAGAATACTGGTCTATTTTACTGGTGCCTCCAAAGGCTGGAGAGAGCGGTGGGGGGGTGTCAGGTGTTGATTGCAAGATGGGAGCTCTAGTGAGGACTTTGCTGGCCTCAGGGGGTGGAACTATTGGCAAAGTCAGAGAGGTGATTCTTTTCTTCAGATGATACCTGGAATCTGGATGCTGTGGGGGAAAAGACATAAATATTTAGCTAGGTAAAAGAATAGAGATCACTTAGTCATTCATTTTTTCATCCTTGACAAATGTTTATTGACTACTTACTATGTAAGATAAAATATTGTCAAATTCTTAATAGTATTTAAGGGTGCTACTTTTCCAAGAAAATGGTAAAACAAATTTTAAAAAATTGATTTGCTTCTATCCAGCATAATTTAATACATCAGCAATTGATGTCAACTATGTTCCATGTCCCGGAAACTGTGTTGAACATTGTACCATTAGAAGACATGAGCGAGGTCGCAAAGGCTTATCTGCCGGCTGGTTATGCCTAAGCCTATGAGTGTGGGCAATGAGAGGGGATTTCAATTTGGACTATGTGAACAATTAGTTATTATAAGAAAATAACAACTTGGTTAATTGATATCATTCTTTTAGACACATTCTCAGCCTGCATCCCCATCTTCACACATTCATAAATTTGAACCAGCTGAGATAACAAAAAAAAATATGAAGGTGCTCATGTGTGTCAAAAGCCAGTGACAAAGGATAAATACCCTTAAATTGAGTGGGAGGACTGTTCATCTCTTGAAATATAACTGCCTCTTAGCCCAGAAGTTCTATATTGAGAACTTTCTGCTTCCCATTCAGAACTTCTCCATTGGTCTCCCTCCATCTTAAGTCACCCAAAAATGATTCATTTACTAACCTCAGAGTTGCTGTATGTTCTTTTCTTTCATTAGATTTTCTATCCCACTGAAATCATGAAACAACCAATTTTAGTCTTGAAAGGGGTATTTAGCATGCTAATTGTTAGGTGAGAAGGCTAAGGTCCAGAGAGGGGAAGTGCTTTGCCCATAGTGGCACAGCTTGTAATAAGCACACTGGTCAATTTCCGTGCCTGTTTCATCCCAAAGTTTTCCCATCTTTACTCTAAAGTATTGGGCATAGTTCAGAGACTCTAGTTCTGTTTGCTTTCGACCACTTTCATACTGTTGGAGACGAGGGAGCCATCCTCTGATTCTTATCTTTTCTTTTCTACATCCTACGATAGTCACTGCCCTCGTGGCCAGGTTGTCTTTGCTGGGACTCTGCCTTCAAACACTTGCTGTACATTACCCCTGCTCTTGTAAAACCACCTCGTTTCCTCCTTGGCAGCAAAATCACCACTTTGCTGCCTGGCAGGGTGTGCTACTCACGTGGGCAGATTCCCATGGCTTTAACCAGCAACCCTGCGGCAACAGGATGAGGCAGCCGCCTCCCCTGTGCTGGTTGAGCCACAGGACTAGAGTGACCCGCCGATGTCGTGACATTTTGACTGCGGGAAACAACAACCCAAGAACAACTTCTTTCTACATTCCCTTCCTGAATTTTGCTATTTGATTTGTCATGGAAGTTACTGAGTATCTAAATAATAATAGTCATCACTCAGAGTTCAAGCCCAGGCTGCTTTTAGGGGCCATAGGAAAATCTGTTTCTTCAGCAAAAGCAAAAATGCATCTGTGTAGCTAAGTCTGATTTGACATCACACATGGCAAATTTCAAGCAAAAAATATCTTTATTTGTTACCTACTGGCCCAGTAGTGTGCTAAGCACTCTGGACAGAATTAAATAAATCATAGGTCTTAGAGGTAGAAGAGAACTGAAAATAGTAGAGGGCCCAGTCTGCTAATCTTGGACAGGAAATAAGTAACACTTTCTGGAATAAACATAGCACTGTCTTCTAAGAGCTTTCTATCATGTTTCTCAGCCTCTAATTTGAATTTTCATCCATTAGATATGTTACTAAAATATTCTCCACCTGGAAGAGCAAAGTATGTCACTGTTTCATTCTCCAAAAATAGTCATCCTCCTCCCAGATACATGAAACGTTAAAATATTTTACTCTAGTAAAATGTCTAAAGATCATGATGGCGTAGAAAGAGGGCAAGCCGTTAGAGCAGATTTACATTCTAAACTCATCTTAACTTTTAACAGCATGCATTGCCTGTCTGAAACCTGTGTTTCTTTTGTTTAGAGAGAAAGAGGGCAGAAATGAAAAAGTTCGTTGAGACGAAAAAGTGATTGTAAGACATAATCTACCATAAAAATGTAAGGCATTGCTTTATATCCCCTTCTTTTTTTAGAGATGTGGGGAAAAAAGTTATTTGTCAATCTCTTGGCATTGTCACAGT
Organism: Diceros bicornis minor; assembly: GCF_020826845.1. NCBI lineage: Eukaryota > Metazoa > Chordata > Mammalia > Perissodactyla > Rhinocerotidae > Diceros > Diceros bicornis. Next base: position 76,972,513 of record NC_080740.1, on the reverse strand, counting down.
GTCACAAATGACTTAATGAGGAGCGTCAAATAACCCTTGTCCAGAGTTAACCAACATCGTTCAAGACCAAACATCATGAAAAATCTAAGCACAATGGCATTGGCCTGGAGTTAAAGGTCCCCTGCAGTAGGATTCCCCTTTTCCTCATCTACTTCCCAAACAATCTCAATGGAAGGTCGCTTGACAGTTAAGAGGACAGGAGCATCAGAAAGCCCTAGATTGCAATTCCATATAAACTGCTTACCTGCTATATGACTTAGATATGCCATAGATGTCATAGACTCTCCCTAAGCTTCAAGTTCCCATCTTTAAAGTTAGGGACAATTATTACTTCCTCTATAAGTTTTTTTCCTTTAAGAATTTGAGAAAGAAAATGTAAGATTGTGTACACTTTCGTACACTTTTCTGCCTACTTAGCTGTTAGAACTGTTTTAACTGTTATCACATTCTTCCTTGTAAATATTATTTCTGTTGTGTCTTATCTCCTTTCCTGATATGAAATCTCCTTATAGGTAGAGGGCATGTTATTCTCACATAGAAGCGCTCCACAGTCCCTAGCCAGTGCATAGAAGATAGTATACACTTAATCAATGTATGCTTAATCAACAAATGAATGAAAATCTAAACATTTTCCAAGGTTTCTTTGAGTAGTCAGGCAAAGAGAAGAGAAAAAAAGTTTTAGGATTACGTTATATTATATTTTAGTATATTGTTTTATATTACATTATATTATAGGTACCATTTCTAAATGCTTTCTATTGATGAGCACTACAAGGCACTTTGCATGCATTATTTTGCTTATTCCTAGAAAGAATCCAGAGTGTAATAATACTATTTTCATGTTAGAGATGAGCAAATGAAGGCTTAAGCAGGACGTTCACACAAGTAATAAGTGGCAGCACTTGAATTCAATTCCTCGCGGATGCCAAAAATCACACTCTTAACAATTACTCTGTTTTCTTCCCAGCTTTAGCCTTTAGGTTGCAGTTTCTCAACGACATAACTATTGACATTTTGGGTAGGATAATTCTTTGTCGTGGGGGACTATCCTGTACATCACGGGATGTTGAGCAGCATCACTGGCCTCTACCCACAAGATGCCTGTAGCACCGCCCTCCCTGGAGTTGTGACAACCCAAAATATCTCCAGACCTTGCCAAATGTCCTCTGGGGGGGAAATTCAGCCACCATTGAGAATCACTGATTTAGAGTTACAACTGTCCCACTGCCCAGCAGTGACCGAGGCGATTTCTAGCAGGAAATCTATGCTCAAGGAAATGAAGGAGTCCGGGCTAACCCACACACTGGGTAATCAGCCGCTGGACAGTTGGGAATTGGCAGTACAGGAGACCGGACACCAGTTTAGAAGAATCACATTGAATTTCTGAAAAGAAAAGAAAACCAATTTTGCAAGCCATTCAAGCTACAGGTTTGCATCAGACCCCGCCTGCTCTATTGTAAGCCCAGCAGCTTCAGCTGATGGTAAAATAGGCTTTTGTCAGAGTCCAGATGAGGGCTCAGCTTGGGGCTGTCACTGTTTTGAGTGGAACACCTGTGGTTTTGAATTTTTCCAGGGCTCCCCTGCTGCTGAGTGCCATCCTGCTTTGGGTATTTTTAGAGCACTGCCTTGTTTTAAGTAATGCCATATTGCAAAGGTAATTTGAGTCAAACTGGACTTGATGACAATCAATAGTTTGATGTAGGGATAAGGCAGTTGGGAAGTACTTAGAGTAATTTTGATACAACATTCAGTGAATCTAATATATTAAAGAGTAGGGGGCAATGGGTTACCTCTCAAGAGAGATATTCTAACCAGGGCTGCATTACTCAAGGGACAAACAAAGCCTCTGCTTTTAGAACCAGCAAACAGGGGCATCAAAAATAAGACAAAATAGTTTTGCAAATATTTAGTATTTGACATTTTTTTAAACTATCATATTAATCATTATGGAGAAAATAAGAACTCCATCAAATTTTCCTGTATTTACATTACATTGGGAGCAGAGATGATTCTAGAATTGCTGCAGAGAAGCAGCTTATTGGCAGCAATCTGGTGGGTCAGTGGTGCTTGCTAGGAACATGTTTGGAAATCACACTGGAATGTTTGGGGGGGGGATAAATATTGGATGGGGATTTGATAGAAGGTAAGGGGGAAGAGCTAAACACCTACTCCCCTCATCTGATCCACCCCAACCTCTCTATAAGTCATCCTATGGCACAACCTTGGGGAAAGAGCACCATGATCTTTCTGGTGCTCAGGGTCTCTGATGGTCTTAATCCAACCCTTAATTCTACGGAGTAATGATAGTACTCAAAGAAATCTTGGCGATATGTGGAACAGAGGAGGTAAATCTTTCAGTATTCTGTGCTTCGTATCTTGCTACATAGGTGAAGGGCAACATGGTAATGGCCCAGCAGACATCCTAACCTTGAAAAGGAATATGGAAAGGACACATGTCTTATTTCCTTCTCTATGCCCAAGTTTCTAGCAACTGATTTAGCGCTTCTAGAGCAAGGACAGGCTCACCTTTCTGTTCTCAGCTTAGGCATGACTGCCTCCAGATTGAGTTAGGCATTCTGGCATGGCTCCTCTTCAGCCTACTATACATCTCTAACCACAGCCTTTATCACAATGTGTCATCATGGCACATTGATTTGTCTCTCTTCCTGCTCGACAAGAAGCTCCACGAGGGAAGAGGCCCTATTGATGTCACTCACTAATGTATCCTCGGCATTCTACAAAGGGTCTGGAAAAGCACTTAACAAATACTTACGAATCATTCAGTGAATGCATAGGTACTCAGTAAATGGGTGCCAGGTGAAAAGAATATAAAATAAATGAATAAACAGTATAATCAGTATAAATATAGTTATTGTCCAGACTAATGAAATTTTGGTCAATTACGTTTGTAGAAAATTTACCAAGAACATCACACCTCCTGTGAAAAAGAGAAGCCATGTTGGACGTGTTGCTGGGTGGAGGGGATTCATTCTTAAGAACCTAGTGATGAGGGCTTAGACCTTTAAAATAGCAAGGAAACTAGAAAAACATCCAAAGAGATCAAGGTTCAAACTTGGTCTCACATGCGGAATAAGCATATCCCAGACACATAATAAATTCTGAAGCATGAAGACAGAAATAACTCTCTAATGCCAAGATAGCATACTAGACAAAAACAATAAGGAAAGATGCCATATAAGCAGGAAAGAAGCTGTGGACAAATTCTCCTCAAAACCTAAAAAAAATAGTCTCCAGTTCCAAATGCCTTAAAAACAGAAAGATAATTAGTCTACAGAGCATGTCTAAGGATTTAATTTTAGGTGTCTCTTTGGGTTTGAGTACTAGATTTAAAATATCTGAATTTCTTTATCATTGTTATATTAAATTTCAAGGTCAAATCAAAGTGATAAACTTCTTCCCATATTCATTCTAAGTAGTTTCCTGTGAAAAGCAATGAGCACGTTAAAATATACAACTTAGAATCTCATGAAATATCCAACCACTTAATTTCACTTCAACTTCACCACATTGGTTTGCTATTTCAATGTCCAACTTGCCGAAATAATGTTATTTTGATTACAACTGAATAGGCATTTTTAAATGTCATAGTATTTGAAAGAAAAAATGACCTTGCAATCATAATATACAGTTGTGTTGTATAAATTGCAAATATGTAATTTATGTTTGTTCCTCTACATTATATAAGGCAAATTGCCAAGTTTTGACATGAATAAATAAAATGTAAATGTTCTGTGTAATCATCTATATTTATTTTTGATACCTACAAGGTAGGTATTGTTAGGTTTGGTTATTTTTGTTTTTATTTTTACACTTTTGACCTAGCCTTTCAGAAACAAAATTCTCCTTTTCATTGCCTTAAAATATTTAAGTAGAGCCAGGTTTAGAAATACAATTTTTCATAAGAAAAAAGTCAACTTGCAAGAAAATATGTACTTTGAGATGATTTAAATGCAATTTTTTATCCAGCTTCCCAAAGGATCTGCTCATTATATGTTACTATTTTAGAATTGTAGAAGGTAGTTTATATGAAGATCTGAGATATTAAATTCCATTTTATTAATAAATTATACCTTTAAAATAACAGACTAAGGGAATGATAACTCTATGCTTTCTCCAAGGACTTCAAATCATATTCCTGTCAGCAATACATATTTCAAAAGAGTTGAACTAAGGAAGTTGGTCTTTCTTTTTATCTCAATATCAGATCAACGAGCACATTCAAAATCATTGGAGTTATTTTTTTACCCTGTTTCTCACGAATTTCTCTTTTCATTTTTACTGTATTTCTCAAATAAGAAACTGTTAAACTGAATTCTGATAAATACTAATTTTTATTCTAGATATATGTTAAGATAATATATGATCTTTGGACAATATGTCGATTATATGCCTATATGAATACAGGTAGCTTATAACATAATCACTTACCTTTACAAACAAAATAATTCACAAAAGTATTTGGAATTTATCTTTTCTGAAAAAAATGATTTTAAGTGTTTTGGGCTGAGTCTTCAGACTGGCAAATTTTTGTTCTAAAATTTATATTTTTGTGACCTTTCAAAACACATATGTATAAAGAAAACATCACTAAGTCCTGGGAAGAATTTTGAGAATGACCTCACGTACATTCTGAAATGTTTATCCAGTGGTATGTACTCTTTTATATATTTCAGTCTTTGAGGATTGTTGGGAAGGGAAAGCCTCATCCTCTGTAAAGGTGTGAATATTAGGAGTTCTAGAATCAATTCCTAGTTTTTCCACCAACTAGTAACTAATATTTTCCCTCTCTGAGATTCTGTTTTCCCTTTTGTAAAAGGAGGTAATTAGGATCATTGGGTGGCAAACTTTGTTTTTTAATGAGGGCTAATTCAAGAAAAAAATCTTTAGATTATATATTTCCACTTATCATGGTAATGGCCTTATCTTAGTGCTTGGAGAAAATGAAAATTCTCAAACAAGTTTCTTAGTTTATCAAAGAGAAAAATTTCAATAAAAAATTATCATAATTTTAGCCAATAAATGCCTGAGGTTTTGAGAAGTAAAATACATATAGCTTTATAATTTTTATCATAAAATTTAACCATGGATTACTTGGGCTGTATGTGGTTCTGCGATTTGGAAATGTTTACAAGAATTGATCAATTATAAAGAAATTTTCAATTCAAAGTGTATTACTTGATTCTTCAGAGCAAAATTTTCCTCTTTTCTAAGAGCTACTGTTTGGGCTTATATTGCAATAAACATTTCTACTTGTCAATTAGTTCTCTAATCCGTTTTTTAAAAAAGTGTGTGCAGCCTAATTGTTATAAGAATTTTCTCATATGTGAAATTGAAATTTTGGAGGCACATTTATGACCTGTGAATTTTTAATGCTACTATTTCTTTTTTATTCAAAAAACCTTTGGGGACCAAAGCTTAGCCACAGCAAATCTAAAATTAATTTTATAGGTATTTTTCACTGATTATAAGTCTATGAATAAAAACACATGAATATGCATGTATTTAATATATAAATGTGAATATGAGAATGTTTTCACATGCATCAAAAACTTAGGTTATGACTCAACATTCGTAGAACCTAATATTCACATCTTGACCTCATGAAATAAAGTAGCAAGCAGATTTCTAACAAAAATTGCCCATTCTATAGGAGTCCTGTTTCTTTCCTTCAGACTCTGAAGCCTAATTACAAACTTTTCTTTTTTTACTTTATTCTCCCTATCTGGTATAAGTGAACCTGTTCAAAGGAAACATCTGAAGGCTATGAAGAATTTTCTCATCTCCGCTGAGAGGTTGGAATCTGCCAGTACTAGTGAGAATGATGAAAGGAGAATGCCAAAAGTTTAGAGCAAAGATAAATGAAGGATCGTTGCTTAACTTTTTTCTGTGAAGTTGGAAAAGAAGTTGGCCTTGGAACCAGAGGTATGTAACTCGTGCTCAACTAATATTACTTTTGGACTATTTAGTTGTTTGTGATCATGGTTTGGGCTGTCTTTTCCTATATGGTGGGTAACATTAGAAAAGTAAACAATTACCAAAACAATCTCAGCTTCCAAGGGTTCAGTCGCTTTCGATATTGTCACTGGGGGTGAGGCTGCAATCTGTGCCTTCCTTTTGGCCTTCTGTGTCTGAAGATTGGTAAAGTAGTTGACAGCTGCGAACTCAATAAGAGCAGAGAAGACGAAAGCAAAGCAAACAGCTATGAACCAATCCATGGCGGTCGCATACGACACTTTTGGCAACGAGTGGCGGGCACTGATGCTTAAAGTGGTCATGGTTAAAACAGTGGTGATCCCTAAAAAGAAAAAGAATGAGAAATGCAGTGTTAGGATTTGGAATCCAATAACAAGATCAAATGAGAACGTGTTGGTGGAGAGGATTAAACACTCTACAAATGTAATTTTTATTATTTTATTGTTTCATAATTGTTCACAATTATTATCACAGGTGTTTTGATATCTGTATCCTTCAATACCGAATGTGGTGATATGTACCTTGTAGTTGCTCAAAAACAATTTTTTTGTGTTGATTTAGTTTAACTATTGTAAAATTTGTCATGAATAATTCTAGTTGTTGACTTCTTGAGAAAACTTATAGCAAATTATTATAACTTAAGTAATAAAACCTTGAATTCCTGATCAATTTTAATAGCTGATAATATCTTTCATCATATTTAAGAAGTCTATATTATATGAATAATAATCATAAAATAAGGCTCCTCAATTTTTTTTTTATTTCTACCTTGGTTTTAAGGTAAAATATTTACTCATGAGAAAATAATTTCATCACTTATCTGCCAGCAGTTTTCTGTCTTGAATTATGACTTGGGGAATTTATATAATTTGAAGATGGTTAACATTATTATACATATATTCTTTTACAATTTGCAGAAAGAGATCTATTTTAATATAGTAAATTAAAAAGTCAAAATTTATGTGAGATTTCAATTCAACTCAGGTCTTTCCTATGAGCTATTAAATTCACAATCATGAAAACTCAGAAAAAATTGGATCTTGTTACTGATGATATTTTCTGTTACAGCTCTTTTTCTTGTTTCATTTTGTTCCATCAAAGCTAGTAGTGATTCTATATATTATAAATGGAACTAAATATTTAGGTTCAACTGTGGGAAACTGGTGATATTTAACTATATTTAGACATAGAAAAATGGTAATTTTTCTATGGTTCAACCTAATAAAAGTGAGATATAATTTATATATTAGGTGTTCAATATCTTAGCCTTTAGGGCTGGCCCCGTGGCTTAGTGGTTAAGTGCTCGGGCTCTGCTGCTGGCAGCCCGGGTTCGGATCCCGGGTGCGCACCGACGTACTGCTTCTCTGGCCATGCTGAGGCCGAGTCCCACATACAGCAACTAGAAGAATGTGCAGCTATGACATACAACTATCTACTGGGGCTTTGGGAGAAATAAATAAAATTATTAAAAAAAAAATATCTTAGCCTTTGTTTTCCTGGATTTACATGTCAGTTTTTACTTTTCTGCTTTTCCTTAGTTATGAAAAAGCAAACTGAGATTAAAAAAAAAACAAACTCTCCTAAAAAGGGCACGTGAAAGTCACAGGAAACCAGCCAGAATTCTTGCTGAGACCAATTTTTTGTTGATTCACCACACAACTTGCAATAAGATGAGGGTCATTTTTCGTGATCCATGTGTCTGAATGAGATAGGAGACTATTTCTCTTGTGGATTGGAAAAGTGCAGCAGTGTGAATATTCCCCTACAATACACAAGCAATGAGAGCTGGAGGATGAATGGAAGTAGAGTTCAAAGAATGAAGCATACCAAAGACAGTTCTGGCTGGGACAGACTCCTTATTAATCCAGAAAGACACCTGGGAAAGAATGACCGTCATAATGCAAGGAGTATATATTTGTATCATGAAGTAGCCCATCTTCCTTTGCAAGTGGAAATAAACTGTCATTATTACGTATTCACCTGTTGGAAGACGCATATATCACATTATTGCTGTTGACAGTGTGCAAAAAGAATGTAGCTGGAAGTAAATCTTGCAGATCTTTAAGTTAACATGGGCCAGAAGAAAACAAGCCAAGGCATATTTCAAGGTATGACAAAACTACTTGATCAGCAGATGACAGATATATCAGCTCACTGTTTTCGGTGGGGTTCTTTGCGTCATACACATACAAAACTACCCATTCCAAGGTTACACAAATCCTTATACACACACGGTTGCAAAATCAATTTTAAAGAAAGCTACTCATCACTTCAAAACAGCAAGCTTAGCTGAGGATGGCTACTGCAGAGAAAAAAGAAATAGACATTTGGAAATTGTGCACTGGAGTCATCCTGCTGGATTACAGCCATGCATTGGTCAAATTCTTACCTGTGTTAGATTTAATTGTCTCACTAGATACTGTTTGTCCAATCAGATCATACTGGAGGAGGCTTGAAGATTCTTCTGGGACTTCAACTGAGTAAAGTGGTCCTTTTTTCCATGTATATATGATTTCACTTTTAGGGTAAGCATCTGAATTATTTAAACAAATTAAACAGAGCAGTGAATCTGATTAGTTGTGTTTCTTTTCTTTCAAAACAAATCTTGTCCATATAAAAAGGAAATACAAACATACACTTTTTTTAATGTTTTTCTTTAACCTGGTGACTAAAATTTTTATTTGTCAGATTGACAGACATGACGAAGTAAGTTTATTCCTGGAATCACACTGAGAAGTAATATTTCTCTTTTGCTTTCCTGTCTCTAACTAAACTAAATAATTGCATGTTTTGAATTCATTACTCGACTTGCAGAAGTTTTTTGTAACTTACAACTCCCAAACTTGAGTGGACAAGCGTGCCCATCCATAGGAAAGTTCACCAGTCTCATAGGACAGTCAGCATTAATGGTAAGCCTAGGGACATTGACACAACGGTTCTGAGTCAGTATGATGGACAAGTCATTTGGGCAGAGGAAGTAGAATTGGAGCAACCTCACCTCATGGTGTATAGAATGGTTCCATTCTGCATTATTCTGAAGAGTTTATTAGGAGTTGTCATATTGTGAGCAATTGATTTTTTGCCATTCCTGAAAAAAGTGTCAGGTGTCCAGATTTTACTGACCATCAAGTTATTCAAACTCAAAATTTCAGTTGGCCCCCCAAACTTCAACCTCTCATCAGTCCAGGTCTGGCGGAAGAAAACATCCATTGTATACTCCTAAGAGAAAATAAGATATTCACGCAGGATGGAGAGATGATTTGTTAAGAATGGTTTATTCATTAGATTATATACCCAATTCTAAAACTTAAGAAATAAAGCAACTTTTTATGACAATAGCTTATCAGGAAAGCTATGATTTCAGTGAATCATTTTTTTTCAAACACAAAGTTTACAATATTATTATAAAAGATAGTGCTGTGTTGCATAAACTTCCCTCCTCCATCCTGACCCTCCTCAACCTTCTTCCTCTTTTTCTATCAGTCATCCATCTCTCCATCTATCGACCTATTGATTTCCCCCTCCTTAATTTAGAAGAAAAATATGAAAAGATTTACAGTCTAGGTTTTGTGCCAGCCTCTCTACCATAAGTTAGTCTAACCATTCCCCTTAGCATCTCGTTCACCTTCAAAGGTGTCTCCAAGCATCATGCTACCATTTAGTAAAGTTCCAAGGATGGAAAACCTTTATTTCATAAGCACACTCTGGCTGCACATCATAATTATTTCATATTGCTCTCAGATAACAAAAAAGCAATTGTTACCATCATTACTCAAACAGAGGATCATTTAAGTATGCACAATCAAAATTACGCTTTAATTTGTGACTTTTATGAAATAACATTAAAAATGTTAAGAATTATGACAAGGGCCATTTGAAAAGTCAATGATAAATAACAACTTGTAATTATATCAAAATCTTGCCAATAATTGCTTTGCCTACTTTATGTTCCTTTATGAGACCTATTACTGGAAGTGGTGATTACACTTTAAAAATATAATTTGACACACAATATATCCATATAATAATGATCCAGATTATAACAAGGCTCTATTGTATAAATATACTTTAAAAGGAGACACATGCATAAAATAAAGTTTCATGTATCCCGGACTTCAATAATACAATAGAATATGGTTGTGGTTGTTTATACTTCGGGTGAGTCAGTTCTCAAATGAAAAATATGATAGTAAAATAACTGAGAATTCTGGATAATGCTGATTCTCCTTTCTCTCAAGTTTTAAGACATTAATCTCTTTAATCAAGTCCTCCTCTCTCTCTCCTTCTTCCTTCTCCTCCCTCCTTCTTTCACTCCTTCCTTTTTTCCTTTCTTTCCTTCTTCCTTCTTTCTTTTCTTGTCAACTCAAAAAGCAGAAGACGAAAAAGTCTCCAATGACTGTCTATCCAGAATTACATTTTCCTAATAAAATTTAATGATGCACCTCTTTAAAGAGTTATGTTTATTTCAGTTTTAGTATTTTCCTTTCGGGGGAAATGCTACCTGAGAGCTATGAGAGAATATCACGATACACTTTGTTCTAGAAGACTAGTTCAGGTTTGCATTGCCACTTACTATAAATACTCTTACAAATCCTACAGCCATCTGTACCTGGAACAGAGTCCCCCGAACACCCACTGGTCCATTTGCAACATAAAAGGTGGAATGCGTTAGTCTTTCCAAGTGATTCCCTTTACTGTTTCAATAAAATATCCTGAGAATGATGTATTACAAAAACCAACTATGTTTCAAGTTTCATACATATTCTCAATATACTCATACATGGCATAGCATCTTTGTTGGTTTTTCTTTTTTCTACTTCAAAAATTTACTAGGGCTTCATAAAGATGAAGAACAACTTCTCTTTGTAGGGAAGAATCAGTGCATGATATGTGGACAGAAGAGAGGATATAATCTTAGACAGTCCCTGAGATTAAAGTGCTCAAGCAGAGCCTTTAGTGACATGTGCGGGAGACGAAGCCAGTAATCTGCTCTAATGGCCATGCCCTCCCAGCATGAGCATACATATTGCATTAAGGAACTGGAGCCAAGCTAAGTAACAATGCCCATTATCGTTAGTTCTGGGACTGGGCCCTCTCTCCTCGTAAGTAAAATTACCCTCCTCCGTCAGACCTCACTCACCATCTCCACATCCGACACAGGCCCAAAACTGGTCACATAAATGTCTGTTTTGACTTCAGTGACAGCACCTGAAATTAGCCCAGAGGGATGGGGGCAATTATCACCAAAGATGTTAAGAGGACTGAATTTAATGACTCTACCACAAAGCCCCTTCTCATGACCAGAATCTGCACCCCATCCTAAAGTAGTGGGTGTCCTTGGGTCTTTCAACTCTGAAAACTCATACTAGTTGCCTTATTTTGAATTTACTCTGATTGATTTAGGGAATTTAAGGAATGGAAGAGAAGCAGGCTTATTCTAATAAAAATTATTATAATAACTAACATATATGAATAACTTTAATGGGACAAATGCTAAGGAAAGTCTTTTACATAGAGAATCTCTCATTCTAGACCCACACACTCTATGAGGCATACACCCATACTATAGTTGAGGAAACTGAGGCTTAGAGAGTTCAAATAACTTGCATAGAAGGTCACTAATTGAGGAAGGGGCAGAGACTGTTTGGAACATACACACGGCTTCTCTCCGAGACCCCTACACCTTACCACTCTGCTATCCTTCTGAGGCCTCTGGGCCTTGGAAGGGCAGTAAGGGGGAAGGAGAGAACAGATGTTTGGTCTAGTAAAGATGCTGCTCTCACCTCCAAATCCTGGCCGTAGTCGATTGTCATAGCCTTCAAGCAAGTTGTCTAGGATCCGACTAATGTTTTCTGAGTAGAAGTTCCCTTCATCTTCAAGTTTCCCTAGGGCATTTTCTACCCTGCGAGGAGACAGTCAATGATCCTCACCCCCGGCCTTGGAGAAAATACACCATTCAAGTCACCCTCAACCACCCCACCACAAATACATGCCACACCACCCAGCCTTCTTCCTTGATTTGGTATAGAAGTCACTCAGTGGGTGTGCACTTTCTCTTTCCTCTGAGCTAAAAGGAAAAATCAGAAAAAAATCTTACTCACCATAGAATAATGTACAGCCAGGGCAGAGGCGACGCCATCCTGCAGTGCACTGAAATGCCCAGTTCAACCTCCTCTTGGTTTCTCCTCCTCCCTCACCAGCTCCCCTTTGCCAATCAACTAGAGCAACCTTCCAGACCCCTCATATTCCTTTTCCTTGTTGCGTCCAGCCAGTAATCCAGCAAACGAGGAGGTTGCCAGCAAAACTTTGAGGGTTCCCCTTGCTCTCTTTGTTTTCTTTTCTGTCTCTTCTTGTGGACCAAGGTGGTTTGTGGTCTTAGACGATGTCCTGATGGACACTCAGCTTCCTCTGACTGACTCAGTTGGAAAATGAGAGTCTGAAGGGACAGTGCATGGTCGGAGAGCAGTGACAATAATCAAATAAGGCACTAGGGGAGATTAGAAGGAAGAAATCCACCGCTAGTTTTGGCATGGAATTAGCAGGGCCCTGTGAGGAAATCTGGAAAGCAGTGGCTTCTTGCTGGTTGAGATTATGTTCCAATGGGCTCAGCATTTATTATTTCTATGGTTCACAGAAGGATTCCTACACAGCTCTTACCGCCTAAAAAGCCTAACGATACTGGGATCCTCTTGGATTCTCTTTCTGATTTCATCAGCTTTATTGCATCAGACACACCCTTCCTTTGTATTTAAAAATCGTCCCTCATTATTATTGAAAAACACTTAGAACACACCAGAACAACTCCTGGACATCTTTCTATTGCGCTAGTGTTTTTACAAAGTACTTTGCTGATTCTTCCTGTCAAAGATGTGTCATCTCAAGCTAACACATAAATGGGTCCTACAACTACCTTTAGAAACCTGGCCAATTTCATGAATACTGCCTGTAAGAGACAATGTCTGGAAATAGCTAATTAAGGTTCCCCATGTAGAAATGCTGTAAGAATAAAGCATTCACGGACATGGTTAATGATGATGTTGCTGGCACTATTTTACTAGGCTTGCCACAGGTCAAAAGCAAAATGTTTGAATCCAAGAAATAGCATTCTCTACCCAATCTGGTAGGAGGAAGTTAGAGTAAAAGAAGCCTCTTTAAGCCTTAAAATTTTCATCTTCAAATAAAAAATTAAAAATAATAAAGAAATACACTGTGAATATGTATATATATTTTTTAATTCAAGAACACAAGAGCAAGAAGCAAACATCTTGCTTCACCATCCTCCTACGAAATCCACTCACTATCCACCCAGTTCACAGTCTGTATCTTCGGAACCTAAATTCTACAAAGGTGGTGGTAATTATTGCAAACATACAGGAGTCTCAAGAGACATTTCTGAAGACGTGATGTAAATCATTTGAGAAGCATTTCAAGAAATTAGCTATAACCAAGAAGAAACAATGGAAACAGGAAAAGTGCAAGATTTCCTAGGAAATAGTTTTTTTGAGATTACTGACTCTCATGGTAACATGGAATTTTCTGGTTACTTATCAAAAGCCTGAATTCCCTCCAGCATTCCTGGCAAGTGGTATTTAGCATCTGTTTTCTCACATTATTTTACTTATGCTGAGATGAGACCTGCACCCTGGTCCTAGCTCTCATCTTTGAAGCCATAAACAATAATTTCTCAGGGAAAGACCACATGGCAGCCATTTAAACAAAGATATCTATCATGTTTTCTCTAATTTAAGCTAAACACTCCTAAAAGCTTTTCTGGTTTGTTGCAGGACCTGGTTTCCATATCTCTTCTTATTCTTTTCACTCTCCTTTAAACCTACTCCAACTGATAACAACAACATATTTTCAACTCCGCTTGATTGCACTGTTACTTAAAAACTCTAAGTATCTGGTATATATGATTCCATTAAATAATTCTCTATTCATTTTTACTACGACTTTTTTATTCAAGCACAGGAATCTATACTTATCCTTGTAACCTTGTATCATTCTTTTTTACCAATATATTTACCATCCATCTCTGATTTGTATCATCAGAGAGAAAGCTTAGTGATTTAGTGAGGTTTTTAAGACTGGGTTTTTTTCATATGGTAAAAAAAAAAAGATCATGGGTGAGATTGTACATTTATATGCATAGTCATATAGAATAGGCATGTTTTTCTCATTAAAATTCTTTTTTCAAAAAGAAACAAATAATAGTTAAGTTATATTTGTCTCTAAAGAGAAGCTTAACATACTTGACTCTATTTTCTGATGGGTTTTATTTAGTAATCAATTAATGTAGGAGAAGGAAGATCTTTTCTACTCTCAATAGGAAAAAAAAGTCCTAGATCTGGAAGGGTAACAAGGTGTGTAATCTTAGTCATTTCACCTCTGTGGACCTCACCCTTAAATGAATGTGCTGGACCTAAGGTACCCAAGCTCTGTCATTCTGTGGATTTGAATTATATGTTAGTGTCTATACGTGATGAAGTTCCTTGTTCACACATCCCTGTCAGAATTGGAGCAGAGAAGCTCTATTAGCAGCATTGTTAATTTGATTATAATTATTTTCCTATGGAACTGGCCAGAAAAGAGCAAGTTGAAAAACATGACAATGGCTGTGACTTGGAGAAACGTGTGGTCATTTGTGTAGCATTCTGCCTATGCAATCTGAGCATCAGGAGCTCTCCCTATTTAGAGAATTACTTTCTTCCAGTAAATTTGAGAACATTTATCTCACACCTGTCTGCTTCACAGTTGTTTTCACAAAATACTTTTTTGGAATCACCTTGGACAACCGCTTGCTTGCTTTACTGTTTATCTCCACTGGAAAGCCTAGAACTACCATCCTCCCCAACAATACTGCTGTTAATATGCTGGACTTAGCAGAAGGACAGTGTGAAAAAAATCTATCTCCCTTCTTTTTCCTAAACTTTAACTACTTGTACCACCACCACCAACACAAGTTTGTGTGTATGAAATGACTTATCAATAACTCAGGGATGACTAGAGGAAATTATTGCACAGAAAAAGCAAACTTGGCACCAGACACTAAAAAATACTTTCCATGATACAAAAGAACCAATACATACATATAGGCATACATGCATATTGTGAAAATTAAACAAAACCTTATTAAATTGGAGTTGGGAGGCAAAAAGGGGGAGTTCTCATGCCCTATGTTGATAGCAGAGCCCATCAGGGGTCTGGAAGGGGGGAGGAAGACTTCTTCTTGACTAGCAAGAAGTTCATCCAATGAGAGATGGTCACAACTCAGCCAATGAAAAGCCACTACATCCAGAACTCTTTGTTTACAATAGCCCTCCCAACTTCCTCTTCCCCTCTATAAAACAGTCTGTCCTCTCTTTCTGCTGGGAACTTGCATGTGGCTCGCCATGGTTGCAGACTTCGAATTGCAATTCTTTGCTGATCCCAAATAAACCCATTTTTGTTGCAGAAATAACTGGCCATCTATTTTTTTAAGGTCAACATTATGTACTTAACAAACAACAAATTCTTCAAGGTAGGTATGAATTTGCCTCTTGGACAACACTTAGTTGCATCTTCTCACTGCAAATCTCCATTGGACTTTTCAAAAAACAACGTTGGAACTAAGCCTCAAAAAACCAGAAGCTCTTGCTTTGTGACGTAATAACTTCAGCCAAGTAACTTTACCCTTTGAGCATTAGTTTTCTCATGTGCATGAGATGTTTGAAGGAAAGGATTCTGGTATTCATGTAAGTACTTCCCACCTAGTACTAGAGGACTTGAAACTTTTTCCCTGTCTGCATTAGAAGCTGTTACAGAGCACGTCAGTCTAAAAATAATAAATGCAATTTAAGACTGTGTCAGTGAAATTACCATAAAATTAATAATAGTTACCGTAATTCTTTAACATTTACCATGTGCCAAGAATTATGTTAAGAACTTCACATACTCCAACTCATTCACTGCTAACACAAAATCTATGAGTTGTCTATAATTGAACCCAATTTGTAGATCCACAAGTATGTAACTGGCCTAATCTCACACAACTAATAAGTGGCAGAATCAAAATTCAAAACCAGGTTGTTCTAACTCAAAAGCAACTAGGCACAAGCTAAGACCAATGGGTAGAATCCAGTGAAAAATAAGTTTCAGTTCTATTAAAGAAATAATTTCCGTCATATTTATCCAAAGATAGAATGCGCTACCATAGAAGAAAATTAGTTTCCTGTTAAAAGTATTCAAGTATAGCATGGAACACCATGGATGGTTTTCATAGATGTATGTTTCAGGAGGAAATTACATGATCTCTAAAAACATTCGGCAGGAGATTGAGGCTATTTGGGGACATCTTAAGTAAGAGCTGCTTGATAGAGACCTCAAGTGAATATTTGGATTCAAAGACTCTGCTGTGGAGTTTCTCTGGAGTGAGGTGAGAAGGAGGATTTAAAGAGATTCCTGGGGGCTGACCCCATGGCTTAGCGGTTAAGTGCACATGCTCCGCTACTGGCGGCCTGGGTTTGGATCAGGGCGTGCACCAACGCACGGCTTCTCCGGCCATGCTGAGGCAGCGTCCCACATGCAGCAACTAGCAGGATGTGCAACTATGACATACAACTATCTACTGGGGCTTTGGGGAGAAAAAGGGAAAAAAAGGAGGAGGATTGGCAGTGGATGTTAGCTCAGGGCTGATCTTCCTCACAAAAAATAAATAAATAAATAAATAAAATAAAGAGGTTCCTGGTGGTAACATGTTACCTTGGACGTACATTGGAGGAGAAAAATGGAGAGGTCCTACTATGTTATACTAAAGGAGGAAGCAGAAGTGGTTGATTATATATTAATAGTTAATATTTGTTGAACATTTACTGTATGTCAATCACATACATTGATATTTTTCTCTAATCTGTGCAACTGCCTTGCAAGGTAGCCATTTTAATCTTCATTTTACAAAAGACTAAACTGAGGCTTACACAGGTATGTAACTACCCTAATGTCCCAGAGCTAGCTAGTATCTCTGATTCTAAAGTATACACTTTTATACACTTTGCTTTACATATGACAGATCAGACTCCGTTTTCTAAAGTTAGAGTTGTTAAACTCTCTGGACCAACAATATTTTTTTTATATTGTTGTCAAGGGACACACGACTTCTGAGTGGACACTGTAGGGAATACCCATGTGATTCTTTTTGGGAACCCAGTGCAACAAGGATAAAATTGCTCTGGAAGGGGCTGGCCCCGTGGCATAGGGATTAAGTGTGTGTGCTCCGCTGCTAGCGGCCAGGTTCGGATCCCGGCCTGTGTCGACGCACCGCTTGTCAGGCCATGCTGTGGCGGCGTCCCATATAAAGTGGAGGAAGATGGGCACAGATGTTAGCCCAGGGCCAGTCTTCCTCAGCAAAAAGAGGAGGATTGGCAGATGTTAGCTCAGCGCTGATCTTCCTCACAAAAAAACAAAAAACAAAAAATTGCTCTGGAAAACCAAGGACTATAAAGCGACAGTCCTCTGGACAATGGCTTTAAATTGTTCTGGCTTGGTTAAGAATAGAATGTTGAACATATTATAGGGCACTTTGGTGCCCCCAAAAAGTACAGGCAGGCAATATCAATTTCAAACCTCAAAACGAATACAGAGGGACCAAAAAGTCATGTCTAAAAGAACACAGATATGTGAATTCATGATTTATACCTGTTCAGATTTATATCAGTTCACTTTAACCTTTATTTATTAAGTGCTTGTCATGTGCTGAGAATATAGGACTTTTTAAAAAATAATGCTCACTCTCAGGAAGCTCACATTCTAGATATTCATAGTCAACGTAATAGAACTGATAAGACGCTGAGTGCTAAAAAATATAGTTTATTAACCATGTGCTATGGAAGCATAGAATGAGGAGGCATCTGTGTAGGAAGGGAGGGATCAGTGATTATTTCATGAAAGAGATGGCATTTGGACTGAGCTTTAGAAGTTGGATAAACTTTTAGGGCCGGCCCTGTGGCTTAGCGGTTAAGTGTGCGCGCTCCGCTGCTGGCGGCCTGAGTTCCGATCCCGGGCATGCACCGACACACCGCTTCTCCGGCCATGCTGAGGCCTCGTCCCACATACAGCAACTAGAAGGATGGGCAACCATGATATACAACTATCTACTGGGGCTTTGGGGGAAAAAAAATAAATAAATAAAATTATAAAAAAAAAAAAAAGAAGTTGGATAAACTTTTAGCAGATTTGAGAAGGCCATTCCAGGCTGCATGACAAGCTCAAGGTGTTGGCAATTCATGTTGTGTTTATGAACAACAAACACCTGAGAAACTGGAATATAGGAAACAAAGAGGAATGAAACGGATAAAAAGACTGGAAGAGAAAACTGAGTCTAATATAGGGAGATTTGCATGCTCCTCATGGAGGATTTGAGAAAAGGCATGGGCATCTATAGCAGACCACAATGGGGTTGTCTAAACAATTCATAAGCACTTCTCTGAGAATTGCCCTGCTATTTCATGGAGTAGGCCCTTATTTGTCTTACTTATACCACTTGATCCTGTATCAACCCTCTTTTGATTAGAACGCTTTGGAATTGGGTAACTTGGGTTCATTAGCAGGCAAGTTACTTAGACAAATTACTTATCATCTCTAGGCATCACCTTCATCACCTATAACATGGGATTATAGGGTCTTGGTGAAGATTAAATGAAAAATACATGAAGGTGTTTATCACAGAGAATTGCCCGTAGTAAACAAGAAATAAAAGCATCCATCAACACCACTAACACCATCATGACCATCATCATCCTTGTTGTCATCATTTTTGGCCAAATCAAATCTTTTCTCTCTGGCATTTAGAAATGGGGTCAAAAAATTAGAGTTTGGTCTGTGTCACTTACTAAGGCTGCCAGTGCTGGGAGATGGCATGTTTGGCCAAGTTCATGCAATTTCAGAGAAATATCTGTGGACAGAGATTAAAAAAACTCAGAAATGTAACAGTCCTACAGAAAGAAGCAGAGACAAGTCACTGTACCCCAAAAATCTGAGAGTGGCTGCCTAGATTTCTGATGTCCTCCCTGATTTCATTCCTTCATAATCTAGGTGTCATTTCTGCCCTTGAGTTCCTCCTGAAAGCACCGTATCCTTATTATAAATGTTTCTTTTTTGGTCCAGGTAAGTGGGTTACTGTCACTAGCTCCTAAAAGGAGCCTTTTAACTCAGAAGACTGTATCCTCAAATTGAAAGCAAAATTTCAGATTGTGATGATACAGTATGACACTTGGATGGACAGCACGACCCACTGGAGAGCAAACCTAGACAAAGTGGAATCCTGAGTGTACTTCCTGGGCCTTCTGGAGAGTAACATGCTAATTGGCAACTACTTAATGATCTTGCTGCTTAATGCATCTCTCACACCTCCATGGAGTAGAATAAGCATTTTGTAAACTGCATGAACTCCTTCAGGCCACTAGGGGACTACTGAGCATCGTCTTCTGGCAGTGCTACCCACACCCCGGGATCTGTTTGCCTATTTATCAGGTGCTTGAAGTATAGGAAAGAGAGGACAGAATTCTGAGTTCAAGCCCAGTGATGAGCTCTGGGGAAATGTTATTGAAAAGCAAGCAGAACCGAAGTCTATTAACATGGATTCTGCTGGACTCGGATAAGACGTAAATTCCAAACCTACTGCCACGTAAAGGGATATTCTCAAAGCAAGTGGTAAAAATAAACAATAATTTGAAAACGCCATGGAAAGGTCAGAGGCCTTCATGGGAATAATTATGTCCTTCATGTTGTTAGATTAAATGACAATGTTTCCTCTTGGGATAAAATATAAAGGATTGCCATTTATATATGAGTGATTTAATCTGACAGGAAAAAATTAATGGTGAGGTCAGGGGGCTCCTCAGAAAAGAGGCTAAGAGGTATTTAAAGCACATTTTGGAGCTAATGACTCATCAGTGACTGATGATGTTGCTCTCACACACACCCGCGCGCACACGCGCGCGCACACACACGCGCGCGCACACACACACACACATGCAAACCTGGTAAAAGCTCTCTAACAAATCCTGACCATCAAAGAAATAAATGAATTATTTTTAAATAGATTTTTAACAGGCTTTGGAGAGAGTGTGCTAGGAGTAGAGTATCTGATATGTCAGAACTAAAAGAGCTATATAGCTCTGTGGACTTACTATGCGCTTGTTGTTGCTGTCTGCTTTGTTATTATGGCACTACATCAGTAAGGAATGGGTTAGATGTAAAAACAGATAACCCAACTTGCAGTGGCGTAAACCAAATGGCTTATTTTTCTCACAGTAGAAAAAAGGATGGAGGTAACCAGCTCCTAGCTTTGGCAACTGAGTAATGCCAGAGCTGACATGGCCACATTTCATGTTGCCTTCCTTCATGGTTGCAATACGGCTGCCTCAGTTTCATTCATCACGCCTGTATTCAACAGAAGAAGTAAAGAACTGTGTCACATGACCATCTCTAGCTACAGAGGAAGCTGAGTTTGTAAGGTTGTAAGATATCCCTTGCTTTCTGAGTTAGGAAATGAATATATCTATACAGATAAATGTTCAGATGAATCCCACAAAAATCTTTTGATACTTACTATAGAAATCATGGAAATTGAACTGATTTCACTAGCAAGGGATATTCTTTTTTAGTTTTGTCATTCTTTACAATGTACGTGGCCAAGGAAGATGAGGTTTAGGAATGAATGCTAAGATGGCCATCTAAGAGGTCTATCAAAGGCAGAGAACTCTCTCCAGGTAGATTAATTACAAGATACTCTTTACTCTGGGCTGAAGGCTTACTGAGTAGCGTGCAGGCTACATTTCTGTTGCCATTGGCACAGTCAGCTCTTGGGCCAGGCACAATCTGCACATATAAATGCAGAGGCCTGGTGACAGACTTATGAGAATTTTGAGAAATCCTTTCTCAATATTTTTAAGATATTCTCCTTAATTCCATTGTCATCTAATATGGGTAATCAACTGCTATCAAAGGGTTGATAGAGAGACCTAACATTCAATAAAGCACTCAGGCCACCAAAATCCTAAATCCCTGAACCACGTTAGTTTAGCTCCTTCCAGAATTACCCTTCCTGGGTTGCATTTCTAAGTTAAAAACTGAGATTTTTTTTTTAAGTTTCCTATAGGAGAGAATCAAAATAAATTATATTGATTACATCAATTAGTATCCATTATATTAAGTCACATCTGGGAAATTTCTTGTAAAATTAAGTGATAGAAAAATCTTTGTCTTGATGGGAAATTGACATATTCTTCTTTCCACAAACTATGTAACCGAACATGTTTCTCTTTTTGACCTTGCTGCCTGGAAGCTCAAAGTCAAAACTGAATTACAGCTGATTTTTGTTTGTGTTAGTCTTCTCTTATTCCTATATCTGTTTTTCTATTTCTAATCTACACTTTTCGTTTGTCTTTTTCTGGGAGGCTCAAAACTTTTGAAGAGAAAGATAGAATATAAGTAAATATCAGTAAATGAAACAGTTATTGGTGATTTTCTAGGACAACTCAGTCATTTGGATCAATTATATTTATATTATCTATTGATTACTTTACCTGGAGTAGTGTTTGAACTAAAACCCAGGATAAAATGGAAGAATACAAATGGAGAAGACATTAATCACGAGAGGAGAATTGGAACCAGAAGATTCTAGCAAAATCAGACACTGAACTGGAGATAATAAGTTTTACAGTAAAGAGGCAGTTACTGTGAAGCTCCAGCCAATTTATACTTTGAAACTACATTAGCAAAATGTCATGTATCTCCTCATTTTTAAGGTAAGAAGGAAATATCTTTTTTGTGTGGTAAAAAATTACCCATTTTTTTCTTTACTTTTTTTAAGAGAAGTTTTAGATTCACAGCAAAATTAAGAGGAAAGTATACAGCTTTCTCACATATCCCCTATTGCCACACATGCATAGTCTCCCCCATTATCAACATCCCCCACCAGAGTGGTATATTGGTTACAATGAATGAACCTACACTGACACATCATTATCACCCAAAGTCCATAGTGTAGACCGAGAGTTCACTCTCGGTGTTGTACATTCTATGGGTTTGGACAAATGTAGAATGACACGTATCCAGCATTATAGTATCATATGGAAAATTTTTACTGCCCTAAAAATCCTCTGTGCTCCACCTGTTCAACCCTCCCCTGGTTCAACCCCTAAAAACCACTGATCTTTTTACTGTCTACATAGTTTTGCATTATCCAGAATGTCCTATAGTTGGAATTATGTAGTATATAGCCTTTCAGATTGGCTTCCTTCACTTAGCAATATGCATGTTAAGTTTCCTCCACGTGTTTTCATGGCTTGATAGATCGTTTCTTTTTAACATTAAATAATACTCCATTGTTTGGATGTACAACAGTGTATTTATGTGTCCACTACTGAAGGACATCTTGGTTGCTTTCACGTTTTGGCAATTATGAATACAGCTGCTATAAACACCCATGTGCAGGTTTTTGTGTCAACGTAAGTTTTCAACTCCTTTGGGTAAATATCAAGGAGCACAATTGCTGGATAATATGGTAAGAGTAGGTATTGTTTTGTAAGAAACCACCAAACTGTTTTCCAAAGTGGCTGTACCATTTTGAATTCCCATCGGCAATGAATGTGGGTTTCTGTTGCTCCACATCCCCAACAGCATTTGGTGTAGACGTGTTCTGGATTTTGGCCATTCTAACAGCTGTGTAGTGGTATCACGTTGTTTTAATTTGATTTCCCTGACGACATATGATATGGAGCACCTTTTCTTATGCTTATTTTCCATCGGTATGTCTTCTTTGGTGAGGTGTCTGTTAACGTTTTTGGCCCACTTTTTAATTGGGTTGTTTGCTTTCTTATTTTTGAGTTTTAAAAGGTCTTTGTATATTTTGGATACAAAGGTCTTTCTATATTTAAACAGTCTTTTATCAGATGTGTCTCTTGCAAGTATTTTCTTCCAGTCTGTGGCTTGTCTTCTCATTCTCTTGACATGGTCTTTTACAGAGCAGTTTTTAACTTTAATGAAGTCTAGTTTATCAATTATGTTTTTCTTTCATGGATTATGCCTATAGTGCTGTGTCTAAAAAGGTATCACCATACCCAAGGTCCGGGTTTTCTCTTGTTATCTTCTAGGAGTTTTATAGTCTTGTGTTTTACATTTAGGTCTACAATCCATTTTGAGTTAATTTTTGTGAATCGTGTAAGTTCTGTGTCTAGATTAATTTTTTTTCACGTGGATGTATAATTGTTCCAGTACCACTTATTGAAGAGGCTATCTTTGCTCCATTGTATTGCCTTTGTTCCTTTGTCAAATATCAGTTGATTATATTTATGAGGGTCTATTCTGGGCCTTCTATTCGGTTCCATTGCTCTATTTGTCTATTTGTTCACAAATACCACACTGTCTTGATTACTGTAGCTTTACAGTAAGTCTTGAAGTTGGGTAACATCAGTTCTCCAACTTTGTTCTTCTCCTTCAATATTTTATTTGCTATTCTGGATCTTTTGCCTCTCCATATAAATGTTAGAATCAGTTTGTCAATATCCATAAAATAACTTGGTGGGATTTTTATTGGGATTGCGCTGAATCTATAGGTCAAGTTAAAAATAACTGACATCTCGACAATAGTTATTTTATTTTGAAGAACTTTTTCAAACACAGAAATATATAGAGAACAGTTCTGGTAACATGCGTTCTGTTACCTACCATGAAAACTACAAACATGAACTTTTCGATATTATATATATAATAATTTGCTCTTACATGTTCAACCAGTGCCTTCTCCCATTCTGTTACTTTACAGTATATTTCGTCATACACATTTTTTTATTTCAATGTTGTCAACTTTATTTTTTTTCCTTAATAACATATGATCTAGGGTTTTATCGAAGAAATCATTTCCTCCTAATTTATGTGAATGAAGTCCGAATAAAAATATCTAATATATTTTCTTCTGGTAGTTTTGAAGTATTTTTTCCATTGAAATCCTTAATTATCTGGAATATATTTTTGTGAATGAGGAGTATTAAGGATCTATTTTCTTGACCTGATTATAATGTAATTATTCTAATACCAAGTATGGAATAGTCTATATTTTCCTCATTGATTTGTAATACCTCTTCTATAATATAACAATTTTCCGTTTTTGCTGGGAGATATGTTTGGGCTCTCAATTCTGTTGCATTGACTTATTTGCTTATAATATGCACAGCATTGTTTTTCATTTTTTTCCTTAAATACTATGTGTAATGGACGTTTTGGTGTTTCTCTTGCCACAAATCTCCTTTTAAGGGTGAAGGATTTATTTCCCTATCTGCTGGGAGTGCTGTGAGCGCTTTTCCAAATTCCCTCTGCTGAAGAGTCTTGTTACTAAGCATGACTCTTTACTGGGGCAGGCGACATTCAATAACACGCATATAATTACCTAGCCCCCTCCCTAGAACTTGAGACAAATGTATAGGCCCATTTCAGCTTCAGAGCTCCCATAGGGTTGCCTGGGGATGTTGTGGAGATTGAAAATTCTCTATTCCAACCCATCCTTTTCCACAGGTGGTAATCCCGAGAGCACTCTCTAATAAACTGCCTACATGCTAACCTCCTTCAGAATCTGCGGTCCACAGAGTGCAGTCTATGACTCAATGCAGATTTCATTGGCAACCTGCTAGTCTGTGGACTCTTGCATAAACTTTTAATACATATGGATTTTTATATCTTATATTTCTAAGTGGTAACCTACCTGTTCTTGTCAAGATTTGTAGGTATGGCACAATAGGAAATTAGGACACATATAATTTCAAATACATCACTAAAGAGTGTTTAAAAAGACTCTATTATGAAAACATATATACTATGCATTTTTTCAAAATTTCAACAAGCATTTAGATCTAGTATGTACTAGACCTTTCATGTGATTCCAGCGATTCAAAGAAAACGGCTTGGTACTGTCATCATGAAGCTCATTACCTGCCTTTTAGCTTTTCTTTTAACCACTATGCCAATATTTCTTTGATCTTCATGCATTTAAAATGTTGTGGTTTAAATATTCCTTTTTCATATTCAGTAAGTTGTTTAGCAAATAATCCGTGGGGAGTTATATGCCAAACACTGAAGTGATTTTTAAGAGGGAAACAACAGGAAAATCCAGACACTGCATCTGTCCCAAGGGAGAACATGATAACTATGCAGTGACCATCTCGCAAACAGGCTATTAACAGGGAGATGCAGAAGTGCAGAAGACAGTGGGAATTTAGAGTATGGAGACTCAATTTTAAGGCTCAATTTTATTCCAGTTATCAATGGATTATCTGTTTTTGTTTCATTTTTAATCATCTATTCTAGACCACTCTTATTCCATATTTGCTTGGAAAATATTTTGACATCTTAATTTATGTTTTATTTCTTTCCCTTTTATTTCACTCAGACTACAAGTAGATCCCCCAGGCTAGGGGAGTAGAGAAACATGGAAATATACGTATGTCTAGAAAGAACAAGGGACCTGTGCCCTGCTTCCCAGCTACACCACCTGGGAGGCAAGGCACCAGGATGGAAATGATGGAAGATCAGGCAAAGGGAACTACAAGCAGATGTCTGTCCCCCCAGGAATAGCTCAGAAGCCATGGAGAACCACTAGATCTCACAGGGCCATGCAGGCAGTTTCACTGTCAACTCTGTGAACTGATGCTTGAGAACAGATGCCCTGTTCTCAATCCATGTCTCGGCGCTAAATAAGACCCTATTTCTATAGCATCAGGAAGGAAGGAGTTTTGGGTTTTTTTTGCATGCCAGAATTTGTCAACAGAGATTTATGTCTGCAACAAATGTATAATATTCCGGTCTCCTGTTTATATTTGCCTTTTGTTTGAATATTGCTCCTTTCACTATTTCATAATCGTTTTTCAGGACTCTGTTGGGGGTCAAAATGAGAAAAGGATTTATGGAGAAAATAGTAGCTGGAACAGAGAAATAGAAGTAATAAACTAGTTTTCTTCTCAAAAATATTTTTTGGCCTCAGTCTGTAGCTGCAAAATGATATTTCATTTTTAATGGTGGAAGGAGGTATTGCTAATTCATTATCCAGTCTTTTCCACCAAGGCATATCCCTCAGAGATTTTTGAATTTATAATCCAAGGAATGGATGTATTGCATGGATATCACTTGTTAATCCTCTTTACCTTGCAACTCATACTCCAAATGGCAACTTAAACGTCAATTTCACAGCTTAATCTACCTATTCCCAATTTTGTCCCCCAAATAGCTAGTCTTGATTCTTTAATTATATATTCTCACAGCACATAGTACTTCTATTATGCACTTATTATAATAGTAGTTCAATGTTTTTTATATAATTCTTTAAGACTCTCCCTTCTCACACTTAGAATGTAAGCTGATGTTTAAAGAATTACCTCCATAGCACCTAGTACATATACGACACATGATAAGTATTTAATAAATAGTACTTGAGTGAGCATGTGAATAAACTTCAGTTTATTGTTTCCATTTTTCCCACATATATATATATACACACACGTTTGTGTGCATCTGTATATACAGATATACATTGCATGAAAAGATGACATTTTAATAGCTGTCATTTTACCATTGATAGAAAAAAAACTCAGGTAGTAACATTTCATATGAGAGTAAAGTAGAATGAAAAACTGCAAGTCGAATGAAGGATTTTTTGCATTTCTTTCCTAGGCCTCTGCTGTTGGATCAAGCTTGCATAATATTCCAACAATGCATATTCAGGGAGATCTATGTGACCAGATAAGAAGCATGGTGTGATGAGCAATTCAAGGTTGCTGTTCAGTTGTACTTCTCTCCTGGAGTGCTCTTCATGTATTTGCACATCTGAGGGAGATCTATGGGGCTCCATATTAGCTTTTTATGCAAAATAAAATCATTGAGAAAAATTTAACTATGTGCCTCCAACATCCATAGTGTGCTGGGTAGCAGAAACTCAATGTCAGAAAGCATTGTCAAGAAGGAAAATGAATATGGCAAAAGAAAAATGCAATTCCCAAAGTGTCCAAACCAACTCATTAAAAACTACTTGTAATTTGTCACATCACATCAATCAGTTACATATGAAGGTCTTGGAAACACAAATCCCTTAAGATTTGTGAAAGATGAAAGATGATCTCACTTTAGCCCATGGTAACCTATTGCTCAAGAGCAGTGCCTTCATTTTAGCTGTAAATATATACTATATATTATAAAATTATATATATATATATATATATGTATAATTTTAGAGGTTAAACCCAGTAATAGGCAGTTCATTTCCATATAATGTGACCTGGATCAGAAATTTCATAAACGCATACCAAGTATGTTATCCTAGTAAATGTAAAATGAACATTCAGCCAACTTTTGTCATTTCTGTTTTATTTCTATTTCTGATGCACAAGACTAGGAAACAACTTTTAAAAGGCACTCATCTTGTTTTTACGCTTTATTTTTTGCTTAAATTTTACTTTTATTTATTGCTTACATCAGTGAAATAGAATAACAATAGTGCTTAATTTGAGTATTTAGTTAAAAATATATTTAATAGGGTAGTGGTTGGTGGCGTAGTGGTTAGGTTCCTGCACTCCGGTTTGGCAGTCCAGGTTTGCGGGCCTGGATCCCAGGCACGGACCAACACACCGCTTATCAAGCCACGCTGTGGCTGCGTCCCACATACAAAATAGAGGAAGACTGGCACAGATGTTAGCTCAGGGCCAATCTTCCTCACCAAAAAAAAAAAAATATATATATATATATTTAATAGGATATAAAAATGTTTACTTGGTTGCAAATAATGTTAGTGCCAATGTTCAAGTGTTAGAAGATAAGTATTTATGGATATTATTAAGGAAACTAGATATTTTATCAGTATTTCATTTTTTTTTTTTAATAATAGAAAGGTGGATGTAAATGCATACCTATTTCTAGTGTTCTTCACTTGGGGTTATTTATAAGGACATTTCAACGGGTGTTACAATATTGCATTGCCAGAAGTGTGCTTATTTTATTTAGTGTGGATTCTTGGTTTTAGGTAAGTATGTAGATGAATCAGTCATATGAGCCCCCTGTGTACTCTGAGAAACTTCCCAGAAGCCTCCAGGCAAAGTTACATTAAATCTGGAAAAGAATCAAATCTCAAGCATTCCTATTAAATTACAGTCTTACTTGGTTAGGGTCCACTGAGTATCCACTGATAGATATATCAGAAACTCAGCAGAAGAAATGATGATGTTTTTAGAATTTGCATGAAGGTAGAAAAGAAAGGGGTAGGAGAATAGGAAATGATAGAGATATATATTGGGGAAAGAGTTCTACCCAAATTTTGTTACCCCCTTGTGTTAGTCAGAGTTCTCTATAGAAATAGAACCAATAGGATATAAAGAGATTTATTATAAGGAGTTGGCTAACATGACTATGGAGGCTGAGAAGTCCCACAATCTGCAGCCTGCAAGATGGAGACCCAGGGGAACTGAAAACCAAGAGAGCCAATGGAGTAAGTTTCAGTTCAAGTGCGAGAGAAAAATAATGTCCCAGCTCACAGACAGTCGGGCAGAGAGAGTGAATTCTGCCTTACTCCGCCTTTTTGTTCTATTCGGGCTCTTAATGGATCAAATGATGCCCACTCACATTGGAGAGGGCAATCTGTTTTGCCCAGTCTACTGAGACAAACGCTAATCTCATACAGAAACACCTTCATAGACACACACAGAAATAATGTTGAACCAAGTAACTGAGCACCCCGTGGCCCAGTCAAGTTGACACATAAAATAAACTGTCACACTCCTTTTTATTCCTAATATCCTTTGTCGTCAGAATGCCCGGGTTCAAAAATTGCTCCACTACTTTCAAGTTATAAACAATCTGTGCTTGCACTTTCTCCTCTGTGTCAGAGATAATAACAGCTAGCATTGTTGTAAGGGTTAAACAAAATAATACATTTAAATTGCTTGGCACAATGCAGGTCTTACGAACAAGCACGCAACAAATAGTATGTTCTATTACTATTATTAAAATTAATAGAAATAATAAAAGTTTGGGTGCATCTAAAATCTGTTATCTTGGTTTTCAAGAGGGCCAGGATATACAATCCTATTTTCTGCCTGCAGGGAAGAGAGTCAGAAATATTAGACAAATAGCATGAATGACTGCCACAGAGAGGGGATTGTGTGGAGAAGGTCAACTATCAGCTGCATGGAGAAATGACAGGAAATCTACAGTCAGCTTGAGTCAATTGGCCTTATTCACTTAGAAACGTGATGCATAGCTTTCACCTCCATCAAAACTTCATAACTATGAGATATGAATTTTACTGTTCAC
Source organism: Diceros bicornis minor (assembly GCF_020826845.1). Taxonomy (NCBI): domain Eukaryota; kingdom Metazoa; phylum Chordata; class Mammalia; order Perissodactyla; family Rhinocerotidae; genus Diceros; species Diceros bicornis. The sequence continues at coordinate 76,943,194 of NC_080740.1, read as the reverse complement.
GTAACTGGCTTATGCTGGATCTATTTTCCTTCAACAATGTTCTCATTGAGTCCACTTCAACCACTTATTTCCAGGGACACATCCTGGAACTTTCAGGACCTAGAAAAGCCCTACGTCAGAAATATATAACAATATTTGCTCTCTGAGCACCAGCCCTATCAGTCCAAGGTTCTCATCATCTCATTCTCATTGCTACTTAACTTTGATCTCATAGAGATTTCCAATCTTTTGATCTGTTTGATTCTCTCCGTCTATACGCCTCTTCTTGGTATCTCTTCCCCACCCTAATGGAACCACGAGCCTGATTGTGGAAACTATTTTCTCACTAGTAGCCCCCATTTGCTAGCACATTTATCTTACTAATGTATTTGCCAGGAAAAGAACTCTGCTCTGAACATCAAACATCTTCTCAAATTGCTGCTTACTGTTGGAGAAAAATTTTAAACCTTCATGATTATAAACACTCTAAATCCAGTGTCCAAAATTACCATGATTCTTTGTGCATTCATCACTCATTTGAGTTATTCTTGGTCAGCTTGAGCCCCCATGTTCTCTAATGCCTATTCTAAGCCTTTATCTATGAGCCAGCTAAGAAGGACCATATTCTTTCTGTATTCGTATGATTCTACAGGAAGTATTTGATCAGTAAAGATTCAGGAGATTTTATTGAACACATGATAGCCTCCAGGACTGAAAAAACAGATGTTCAAGAGATTGTAGAAATTTCCATATTAAAGTCATTTGCCAATTCTTGTACTTCCCTTCTAATAAAGCATTCTAATGGACATCCTTAAAGTGTTATTGGACTAAGATCACGTTTCTGCATATGTATTTCAAATTTCATAACCCCCAAATAAACTAAGAGTAAAGAAGTCCAGTAAACATCTTATTATTTTTTTATTCATGACAGCTCTTATGATTTTTAAAAAATGTCATATATGAAATTATTTCAGTTATTTTTACTACTTTGGTGCTCCTGTTTTGCTGGAATCTAACAGATGTTTAGTTTACCTGTTGGGCAATACAGAACTTTACACCAGAAACACCCACATGCAAAAGGGAAGGAGAGTGTAAAGAAAAATATTGAGAAACGTTGCATCTTTAATTCTTTGCACTGAGAAATCTTTTCCCATTCTTTAGTGTTTTAAATAACTCATGAATAGATTCCTTAGCACCTCATGCTACACCTCAAAAATCCAAATTTAGGGCCGGCCCGGTGGCTTAGCGGTTAAGTGCGCGCGCTCCGCTGCTGGTGGCCCGGGTTCGGATCCCGGGCGCGCACCGACGCACCGCTTCTCCGGCCATGCTGAGGCCGCGTCCCACATACCGCAACTAGAAGGATGTGCAGCTATGACACACAACTATCTACTGGGGCTTTGGGGGGAAAAAAAACAAAAACCCAAATTTTTATGGTTATTATATCAGATGGAGAAATTTGGCAATATAGACTTTCTAGATCTTTCCCACCTTAACCCATGTTCACAGAAGACTGTAAAAGTATCCAAGAAATGAAATTTGTTTGTTTAATAGAGATATTCTAACCCAATTGGCTGCAAAGGAATAAAAGAAAGTGATTGTTTAGATGTTCATCCATTGAAAGCCATCCATATCAAAGAGATTCATTAAAGATTGGTCAATGGTAATAGATTTAAATTTTTCTGATCAGTTCATTTTCAATTTTATTTCAATGTTATATCTCCGTATGTTTTTTTTCCAATAACAGGCTTATTGATATATAATTCAATTCACAAGCCATAAAATTCATCCTTAAAGTTATGCAATTCAATAGTTTTTAGAATATTCACAAGGTTGGGTAACCATCACTACTATTTAATTCCAGAAGACTTTTTTTTTTTTTTTTTTTTTTTTTGTTTTTTTTTTTTTTTGTGAGGAGATCAGCCCTGAGCTAACATCCGCCAATCCTCCTCTTTTTTTGCTGAGGAAGACGGCCCTGGGCTAACATCTGTGCCCATCTTCCTCCACTTTATATGGGACGCCGCCACAGCATGGCTTACCAAGCAGTGCGTCTGTGCGCGCCCGGGATCCGAACCAGCGAACCCCGGGCCGCCGCAGCGGAGCGCGCGCACTTAACCGCTTGCGCCACCGGGCCGGCCCCCCAGAAGACTTTTTTTACACTAAGAAGAAATTCTGTACTCATTGTCATTCAATCCTCATGTTCCCCTCTCCCCAGCCCTTGGTAAATACTAATCTATGCTCTATTTCTATGAATTTGTCTCTTCTGAACATTTAATAGAAATGGAACCATACAATATGTGGCCTATTTGAGATTGGCATCTTTCACTTAACATACCGTTTTCAAGGTTTACCCATGTTGTAGCATGTATAAGTATTTCGTTCTTTCTCCCTTATATTTAGAATAGTTTTAGATTTACAGAAAAATTGTGAAGAAAAATAGTAGAGAGTGTTCCCATATACTCTATACCCAGTTTCCCCTATTATTAGCAACTTACATTAACATCGTACTTTTGTTACAATTAATGAACCAATATTGATATACTATTATGAACTAAAGTCTATACTTTATTTATTTTTTCCTAGTTTTTACCAATAAAATTTTTCTGCTTCAGAGTGCCAACCAGGACATCACATTACATTTAGTCATCATGACTTTTTAGGCTCCTCTTGGCTCTGACTTTTTCTCAGAATTGCCTTGTTTTCAATTTTGGCCATTTTGAGGAGTACTTTTCAAATATTTTACAGAATGGCCCTCCACTGAGATATGTCTGATGTTTTCCTCTTGATTAGATTAGGGTTATGGGTTTGGGGGAGGAAATGATAAAGTGCCATTTTCGTCTCACATCAAAGGTACTCACTATCAACAGGATTCACTATTGTTGATGTTGACTTTGAAAATCTGGCTGAAATAGTACTTGTCAGATTCCTTCCCTGTGAATTACTGTTTTTTCTGCCTTTCCACGCTGTACTCTTTGGAAGATGGTCACTATGTGTGGGCCTTACTTAAGGTATGAGGAGTTATGATCCATGTGCTTGAAGGCAGAGTATCTATATAAATTATATGTAATTCTTCTGCATGGGAGAATTGCGTTTTTTTCTCCATTTATTTATTTATTCAAACATTTGTTTATACCAGAACTTCATTCATTTTATTTGTGAATAATATCCCATTGTATGGATATACTACATTTTGTTTACACTTTCATCAGTAAATGTAGATTTGGATTATTTCTGGGGTTTTGGCTATTTTGAGTAATATGCTATGAATATTTGTATAGAGGCGTTCGTGTGGATGCAAGTTTTCAATTCCCTTGGGTACATGCTAGGAGTGGAATTGCTGGGTCATATGGCAAATCAATGTTTAACATATTCATGAAGTGCCAAAGTCTTTTCCTAAGTGGCTGTACCACTTTACAACCCCTGCCCCCAGGAATATGTGGATTCCAGTTTCTCCACATCCTTGTCAACACTTGTTATTTGTCATCTTTTTTATTTTAGACATCCTAGTGGGTATGGAGTCTCAATTCACGTTGGTTTTGATCCTCATTTCTGTAATGATTAATGATTTTGAGCATCTTGTCATATGCTTATTGGCCATTTATATATCTTCTTTGGAAAATGTTTATTCAAATATTCTCACGAATTTTTGCTTGGGTTGTTTGTCTTTTTATTATTGAGGGTAAGAGTTCCTTATGTCTTCTGGATAAGAGTCCACTATCAGAACATGATTTTGAAACAGTTCTCCCATTCTGTGGATTGCCGTTTCACTTTCTTGATGGTGTCTTTTGAAGCAGAAAAATTTTTAATTTTGATGAAATCCAATTTAACTATTTTTTTATGTCACTTATGCTTTTGGTGTCATATTTTTAAAAAATTGCCTAATCAAAGGACATGAACATTTATTCTGATGGTTTCTCCTAAGACTTTCATAGATTTCATTCTCATAATCAGTTGTATGATCCATTCTGAGTCAATTTTTGTAAATTGTATGAACTTTATCCCTTTGCAAATGGTCCCAGGACCATTTGTTGAGAAGACAATTCTTTCCCCATTAAATGTAAATGGTCTTGGAACCCTTTTCAAAATCAATTGACCTTAAATGTAAGGTCTTATTTCTGGATTTTGAATTCTATTCCATCAATCTATACGCCTCGCCTTATACTAGTACCACACTGTCTTGATTACCATACCTTTGTAGTAAGACATGAAATTGGGAAGGGTGAGCCTTACAATTTTCTTCTTGAACATTGTTTTAGGTATTCTATTCCCCTTACATTTCCACATAAATTTTATGATTATCTTGTCAATTTATGCAAAATAGCAAGCAGGAATTTTGACAGAGATTTCATAGGATCTGAAGGTAAATTTAGAGACTATTAACATCTTTACAACACTAAGTCTTCCTATCCATGAACATGAAATGTCTTTCTATTTATTTCAGTTTTCTTTTGTTCCTTAAAATAATATTTTGTAGTTTTCAGTATACATGTTTTTCAATCTTTTGTTAAATTTATTTCAAAGTATATTATTCTTTTGATGCTAATGTACATGAAATTATTTTCTCAACTACAATTATATATATTCATTTTATTGCTAGTGTATAGAAATACAATAGATTTTTGTGTATTTATTTTGTATCTTAATACCTTACTGAACTTGTTTATTAGTTTCAAAAGCCTTTTCATGGCACGGGATTCTCTATATACAAATTCGTGGCATCTTTGAATAGACATAGTATTACTTCTTGCCTTCCAATTAATATCTAACTTTGTGCCTTCATGGGTGGAACTAGTAGTTGGAGGAAGAAAGCCATTTTCTGTGATTAGCAGTGGATGTCTTACTAGACATGGTCTCTGAGTCCTACTTAATGTAGAAGAAATTAGTTGAATAAAAAAGTGCCAACTGGAGGAAAAAATGAAGGCCATGAAGAGAATGATTAGAAGGTTGGGAAGAAAACCATTGATCAAGGTAGTGGGTTATAGATGAGATTTTCTTAGCCAGGCTGATGGATCTCGTTCCAGGAGAGAGTATGACGCTAAGTGAAACTGGTAATCTTGAATTGGCAATAAAAAGATAACACAGAGTAAAGGCAGACACAAATTTTGCAGGTGACAAGAACAACCATGAACAAATCCCTTATATAGATACCAGGCATACACAAATATAGAACCTGTGTGAAAGGTTCCCAGGAATGTTTGTGGGTGATGTAAATTTGTGGATCCTTTTCACAAACATACACAAATGTCTCAAATTCATCTACCCTGGGACAGGTGCAGCTGGGAGAAGGTAGCTGGAATTCATTACAAAGGAAACACTGATCTGTTAAATTGACATTTTTGGTGAGGAATTCATTCATTGCTTGGTCTCAGCAAGAATTTCAGATACTGCGCTGTTAGTTTTCACATCTCAGTCCATGTCCTCCCTACCTTTGAAGAAAACTCACCCCTCAGATCCTCAGTCTTCTCCAGTGGCTTCTGCTTCAGAGGAGCAAGACCTAGCTTCTTATAACTGTTTTGTACTTTTTAATTCCTTACCAAATTATATTAATTAAGTTAAAAAGACTCAACATAAGCACCATCTCTTTCAGGATGTCTGGATCAGATCACCCTTACCTATAATCTAAGTAAAGTAAGATAGAAATCTAAACGTTGAATAAAGATATATTCAGTCGCACTGCTGGGGAGACTGAAGTTGGAATTCAGGTTGTGCAAAGGTAGAGAAGATCTGGCAAAATCCTTAGGCTTTCAGTTGAGGTCTAATTTGCTACATTATAGATGCATGGGATATCCCCTATGAGTAAGAGCAAATCAGAGAAACAACATTCCTAACAAAACCTTAAAACTCAATCATGGCTGAACACTAGCTGCTTGCCAGAAAAATATTAAATTAACTTTGAAAGAAGATAACATCAGCCAGAGCCAGTTCACTTTTTTCATATTTAATAAATAGCATTCATTCATAAATTACCAGATATGCCAAAAAAAGGAGCAAATGAAATCCAAAAAAAAAATAAATAATAGAAATAGACCCATAGTTGTTCAGATATTGTAGTTATCAGAAAGAAAAATAACTATGATTAATATTTTCAATAAAATATAGACAATGTTGGAAATTTTCAGCACAGAGCTTTTTAAAAAAGGAGTCATTGCCAAGAACTGAAAATCGCAACAAGTGAAATTCAGAATTGAACATACAGATTTAACAGAGGATTTGACACGGCAGAAGAAAGAATAAGTGCATTGGAAAAGATATTAGTAGAAAAATACCCATATATAAAAATAAAGAATTTTTAAAATGCGGAAAAGAACATAAAATACATAGGGCTGTGTGTGTGTATATATGATGTATATGTGTGTATGTATATGCGTGTGTATACAGTGAAAAATTCTAACATATGTATATTTGGAGGCCTAGAAAGAGGAGAAGGAGAACAGAACAGAAGCAATATTGGAAGAAATAACAGCTATGATTCTTCCAAAATAGAAGGAACACATCAGTCTACAGATTCATGAAAACTTATGAACCTCAAACAGATTAAATACAGAAATAAAATAAAACAAAATATATTCTGGCACATAATGGTAAAATTGCTAAAAGCCAAAGATAAGAGAAAAATCATCAAAACTTCCCTGAGTTCTCTCATCACATTTCTGAGTTTTTCTAATTGTGATTTGTATTATTCCTTCACGTCTTTCATTTCCAAGTATCCCTTAGCTCAGTTAAAAATAGGGGGCTACAGCTGTGATCTGGTTTCATGCACATAGCCCCTGCGAGGAGGTTATTCTGTTCCTTATGATTTTTGTCCTTATAATAGCTTTGTACTAGATCTTATTGATACCTTTCTATCACTCTTCTTTATGTGAAATTAGCATTACAAAACTTTTAGAATGAAGTGGGGTTTAGGAAAGTGTTTTTAACTTCACAGAGCTTTCTGTTATTTTTGTGTCAAGTTCACAAACAAGGAAGCTTGCTTTCTGGAATTTTCTGGCTACTCTCTTACAAACTTTGGTCTGTACATTCTCTTTCTTTTCTCTTTCTTGTGTCTATCCTGCTCAATTTTGATTCCACCCTTAAGTTTCTCGTCCTGGGCCCTATTCTGGAAGGGAAAATTGGTGGTCATTTTAAGAAATCATGAAAGCAAGACTCCTTCAAGAGCAGCTCTTTTAGTCCTTACTGAAGCCCCTCGTACTCACTCAGTAGTAAGAGGAACAAACCCCATCCATTTCAGCTGCTGTCTTCAAACCAATCCCCTTACTTTACAGTGAATATCAATCGGCTATTAGAGGATTGCCCTTTTCTTAGGTCCTCAGATGACGCCTCTATGCCTTTCTTCTTATTTCTCCAGCACTGATGCCAATACCATTCAGGTCTTTGGACTTTTGATGGTTTGTCTGTACCCACTTATATTTTAGGGTACACAGAAAGAGTTTGACACCTAGTTTTGTTGTAAATATTAACTACGAGTTTTTGATTTTGCTATCTAGTTGTTATATCTGGTTTTATTTGTGGATTTGGAAAGCCATCATCACCATTTTTCTGAAATTCTCAACTTGACTTATGAGACAAGCTTTGATATCATAATCTGACAAAGATATTATAAGTTAGTAAGATCATAAGACAAAATTCTCATGAATCTAAGTGCAAAAATCCTAAACAAAATATTAGCAAATAAATTACAGCAATTGGTAAAAAGGGTAATACATCATAACAAGTTGGAATTTATTCTAGTAACGCAAGGTGGTCCAAACATAAAAAAATAAATTGATGTCAATTACCACATTAACAAAATAAAGTAGGAAAATCACAATTATCATTTGTTATATATAGAAAAGCATCTGATAATGATCATTACCCATTTATAATTTAAAAAGAAAACTCTCAGGTAACTAGGAATGAAAGGAAACTTTCTTAATCTATAAAATTTTTGCAAATATGATATTTTATTTAGTTGTAAATATTGAAAATTTTCTCCTGAGATCAAAAATAAGACAATGGTGTTCACTAGCACCAACTCTATTCAATGGTGTATTGAAAAATCAAAGCTAGTAGATAAGCCCCACTCCACCTCCAAAAAGTAAAGATGTAAGGACTGGAAAGTAAGAAATAAAATTTCATTATTCACATACAACATGAATGTGTATATTGAAAAATTTAAAAGGATCTGCCAATAAATTATAATAATTAATTATTTAAAGGATGTTGCTGAATACAAGTTAAATATACAAATGAACTATGTCTATATCTTAACACTTCAGTGAACTGAAAATAGCAAAATTTTTCAAAGCGATGTATTTATGAAAGGATCAAAATCAAATACCCAGGAATAAACCCGACAATTGTTGCTAAATAAATTGAAAATTCATTTTTTAAAAGAGAACCTTGGTATGCACCTCAATCAATTCCAGATGGATTACATATCTAAATGAAAAGGTAAATCAATAAAGTTTCTTAAAGATAACATAAGCTAACTGAGCCTATTTCCTGATGAAGGCAAGTTAGATTGCAGGAGCAGCAAGCAAATGAGATCAGACACTGATCATCATTCCAACCATCCATGACCTGTAAATAAATTACTACCCTGTAAATTATTCCTGGAGAGTTCTTGTACTTCCTCAGTCCAGCCAAATTATAGACTGGAATGTAATGAGTAAATATTTTAAGTAGAGTGGAAGTATATTTTTCTCACAATATTGAATTAATAGTTCTTGGTGTTTTGGCTTGTAAGCTTCTAAGAGTCAGAGACAATGCCTACTAGCTCAAAAATATACTGACAGAACTCATTTCACCTCAAGTTACCACATGTTAATTATTAGGTTCATCCTATGAGTGAATGCTAGGTTAAGGTTATGAGAAAGTAGAAGTAAAAAATACGGGTTTTTGTCTTTAATTGGCTTACAGTTTAATTGGGAAAAATATATAATTTTAAACTAAGTGCTTTTTTTGCTGCTTCATATCTTAATACTATAGTTAAAAAATATAAACTCACTTCCAGACAATTAATATTTATTATCTACATTGTGCTTAGCACTCTGCAATGTTGTATAAGAAACAGAGAGATATAAAGAAATATGATCATGGTTCCTGCTCACAAGGATTTTATAAAATTATTGAAGGAAGGTCATAAAGAGATTCTACTCTGTAATTTCAATAAATTTTATTGTAATCACTACTCTACCTCCTTGAAATAAAACATGGATCACAAATAAAGTGGTACTGCCTCCTATATATCTCTATATGTTTCATGGTAGAAAATGGATAAATAAAATAGTTATTAAAATGAATTTGAACTGCAACAAATGTACCACTCTGATGCAGGATGTTGATAGTTGGGGAGGCTGTGCATATGTGGGGGCAAGGGGCATATGGGAACTCTCTGTACTTTCTGCTGAATTTTGCTGTCAAACTGCTCTAAAAAACAAAGTTTCTATGTAAATGAAAAAAGTGAATTTGTCATCATGTCATACCAACTACATGTTCTTTTGAAAGCAATGCCTAATACTTTCTCATTCTATGAGTCCAGCATTACCCTACTACCAAAACCAAACACATTATAAGAAAAGTAAATTGCAGACCAATATCTCTCATCAACATAGATGTAAAAATTCTCAACCAAATATTAAAAACTTAAATCCAAAAATGTATAAGAAGAATTATATGCCACCATGAAGTGTCAGTTATCCAAGTGTGCAAGACTGTTTAAAAATTTGCAAATCGATTGGTGTAATCTACCACATGGACAAGATAAAGAAGCAAAATCATATGATCATATTAATCGACACTGAAAAAGCATTTGACAAAAACCAATAGTAATTCATGATAACAACTCTTAGCAAACTAGGAACAGAGGGGAATTTCTTCAACTTGATAGAGAATAGCTACCAAAAAAAATTCAAGTAACATCAAATTTAGTGATGAGAGACTAAAGACTTCCCTATAAGATCACATAAAAGACATGGATTTCCCCTTTCACCACTCCTGTTCAACATAGCGCTAGAAGCTCTACCTTGTGCAATAAGATAAGAAAAAAATATCAGATATACAGATTGGAAAAGAATAAGTGTCTTTATTCATAGATAACATGATTGTCTATGTAGAAAGCCCAAAATAATCAAAAACTATCTCCTGGAACTAATAGTAAGTACAGGGAGGTGCCACATAACAACATTTTGGTCTACGACAGTGGTCCCATAAGATTAGTACCATATAGCCTAGGTATGTAGTAGACTCTACCATCTAGCTTTGTGTAAGTATACTCTATGATGTTCACACAACAACAAAATCACCTAACAATGCATTTCTCAGAAGGTATCCCCTTCCTTATGCAACACACGACTGTATTGCAAGGTCACAGGATACAAGGTCAATAAACAAAAGTTAATTGCTTTCCTATATATCAGTGATAAATATTAGACATTGAAATTTAAAAGACAATAAATTTACAATAACACCAAAATAAATGAAATATTTGGGTATAAATCCAAGAAAATATGTACAGGATCTGTAGGTAGAAAACTACACAATGCTGATGAAGGAAATCAAAGCGGATCTAAATAAATGGAGAGATAGTTTGTGTACATGGATTTGAAGACTCAATATTATTAAAGCGTCAATTCTTCCAAACTTGATCTACAAATACAATGAACTCCAATAATATCCCAGCAAACAATTTTGTAGATATCAACAAACTGTTTCTAAAGTTTATATGAAAACGCCAAGCCTATAATAAGCAGCACAATACTAAAAACAAGAAAAAGTGGAAGGACCCATGCCAATCAATTTCAATACTGGCCATAAACCTACAATAATCAAGATAGCATGGTATTGGTGAATTGGTGAAGGACAGATCAGTGGAACAGAATAGAGAGCTATGATATTGTGATTTATAAAAAATGTATATTTGGTCATTCAGATGGCCAAAATATATTTCTCACATATATTTGATCTTTGACCACAGTTTCTGGCTCACAGCTCCCAAAACCTTTGAAATTTCTTACTGTTGAGGGTAATAAAGCTGTCTGTTGTCATGTTAATGAAGTGATTTGGAAAGCACTAAGAATGGGGGCTGGTTGCCAATGGAGCCAATCCTGTGATTATAAACTTTCAGTCTCTGATCTCCAGGGAGGGGAGAGGGGCTGGAGATGAAATTAATTGCCAATGGCAATGATTTAATCAATCATGCCTATGTAATGGAGCCCCCATAAAAACCCAAAAGGACAGGGTTCAGAGAGTTTCTGGGTTATGTGGAGATATAGGGAGAATGGTCCACCTGGAGAGGGCATGGAAGCTCCATGCCCCTTCCTACACACTTTGCCCTATGCATCTCCTTCATCTGGCTGCTCCTTTTTATAATAAATTGGTAGTCTAGTGACTAAATGGATTTCCTGAGTTCTGTGAGCCACTCTAGCCAATTAATGGAACCTAGGGAGGGAGTCAGGGGGTTGTGGGAACATCTGATTTATAGCCAGTTGGTCAGAAGCACAGGTACAACCTGGGCGGCAACTGGCATCTCAAGTGTTGGGGTAGGGTGCAGCCCTCTTGTAGACCGAACCCTTAACCTGTGGGATCTGATACTATGCCCAGGCAGATAGTGTCAGAATTGAGTTGAATTATAGGACACCCAGCTAGTGTCCTGAGAATTGCTTGTTAGTGTGGGGAACCACCCACACATACACATTGGAATTGGATCCAGGAACCCACAATTTAAGAGCCCAGAAATAGATCTACACAAATATATAGTCAACTAATCTTCGACAAAGTTGCAAAGACAATCGAATGGAGAAACGATAATCTTCTCAACAAATGGAACTTGTGCAATTGGACATCCAAATATTTTTTAAAAAAATGAACCTAGTAACGGATCTTTCACCTTTCTCAAACAATAACACACAAAGAATCCTATAGCTAATGGTAAAATTTAAAAACTATAAAATTTTTAGAAGAAAACATAGGAACAAACCTACATGACTTTGGTTTTGGTGGTGAATTTTCAGATACAACACCAAAATCATGATCCATGAAAGAAAAGATTGATGTTTGTCTTTATTAAAATTGAAAATCTCTGCTCTGAGAAAGACACCATTAAAAGAATGAAAAAACAATATACAGACTGGAAAAAATATTTGCAAAACATATTTGATAAAGGACGTATATCCAAAATATACAAAGATATCTTAAAACCAAACTATAAGAAAACAACCTAATTTAAAAATCAACAAAAGATCTGAACACCAAAGAATATATATGAATGACAAATAATCATATGAAGAAAATGTTTAGCATAATTTGTCATTTAGAGAAGTGAAAATTAAAATAACAATGAGACACTACTACACACATATTAGAATGTCCAAAGTCCAAAACACTGACAATATCAATTTCTGGTGAGGATGTGGAGCAATAGGAATTCTCATTCATTGCTAGTAAAAATGCAAGACAGTTGATAGTTTCTTATAAACCAAAACATACAATCCAACTGATCTGAAAGTTATATTCACACAAAAGCCTGCATGTAAGTGTCTAAAGCAGCCAAATAATGTTTCACAATTGCCCCAAAATGGAAACAACCGAGATGTGCTAGAATAAGTGAAAATATAAACAAGCTGTGGTAGAATACTATTTAGCAATTAATACTGTTTAGCATACAATAGAATTGGCATATAATATGTACAGTATTAGCATATAGCATGGGAACTGGCATATAAGAGAATACTATTTAGTGATTAAAAGGAATAAACTATTAAGCCACTCAAAGATGTTGATGAATGAATCTTAAATGCATAATGCCAAGTGAAAGAAGGAAGTCATAAAAGGCTACAGACTATATGATCTCATTCTTTTAATATTCTGAAAAAGGCAAAACTATGGAAATGGTAAACAAATCAGTGGTTGTCAGGGTTTCTTGGAAACCTTAATACAATGAGACAAAAATGACACTTTAACTCTGCGATTTTCCTCCCCAAAACACATAGTCACAGTCTAATCATGAGAAAAACAACAGATAAATTCTAATTGACGGGTATTCTACAGAATACCTGATCACTACTCCTCAAAACTATCAAGGTCATAAAAAAACAGAATTTCCACAAAGGAGAAACTTGGTTTGGGGTATATGAGAACTCTCTTTACCACTTGCACAAGTTTTCTGTAAATCCAAATCTATTCTAAATTTAAAAGTTTATTTTTTTAAGAAAAAGCAATCCTTGCATGAAAACAGGCTATGGATTGATAGGTGAAGCAAAAGAGATTTTTTTTATGATGGTGAAACTATTCTGTATGATACTGTAGTGATGGATACATGACATTACACATTTGTCAAACCCATAGAAATTTAGCTCAAAAAAGAATGAACCTTGATATACATATATATATATATATATATAAATTAAATTAAATTATTTAAGAATTTGGTGGCTCTCAGAATGGAATCAAGACTATAAAAAAAATTGGACTCTATTATAAGTATATGAAACAACCTCACTGAAGGGGCTGGCAAAAATGTTGCTGACCTGCGAACCTTGGAAATGAGTGGAGTCTGTAAGACTAAAGGAAAAGGAAGTAAACATAAGCACTGTACTCTAGTTTGTAAATGCTTTTCCCCCCACAAGGGTGTGATTAACAATTTGGAAACCACTATACATGTATACTGGAATTGAACAATTAAGTCAATAGAGGGTGAATTGTGGAAGTCAGGTTTCTCACTGCTGGAATGGGAGGTTTCAGACCAGCCCGGAAAGAAGACTAAGATGATCCATGTGATAATGGTTTAGAGTCGGAGACATCAATATTATCTCATGTTTAGCTTAATATAGATACAGATAGATAAATATAAAGTATTTATAGATATATGTGTATACACAGTGTAGTATAAACACGTTTTTCTGCTCTGTCAGCTGCGAGGTCCTAGAAGCAATGACACTCTAGTGCCAATGAGCACATTTAGTGCCCACATCTTGTTTGCTACTATCATTCTCCACTAAAAGGACCAGGACTCCTTGGAGAATGGCTGATTCTAGGACAGGCAGGAAATACACAGGATGAGCCTGGAGCATCTTGTAATTTCAGAAAGTAAGGAAGTACTCAAAGCAACAAACAAACACAACAATGGGAGTATCTCAAAGGGACACTGGAACCAACTGAAAGAGTGTCCAATGGCCAAAGCTGGAACAATTTGAGCAACAAAATAAATAATCTAATATTGGAATATAAGCCTAAGAATAAAATAAATATTGACGAATCCATGCTAGTATAAACACACACATGATTAAATAAATAAATGTGGAAGAAGGGACAAATTTCCCATGCAGAAGAATTCCAAATAAAATTTATGTGGATACTCCACCTTCAAGGAAATGGAGCATAACCCCTACTCCTTACACACACACACACACACACACACACACACACACAGATGTTCCTTATTTTACACCATGAAAGAATAGCCAATGTCTAAATGTGGGTATTTTTCTGTAAACTGGGCCCTAGGGTTAAAAGAATATAAGTTGTAACATTAATCTAAATATGCCATAAGAGAATTAAGTGGAGATGATGAAATCAGGGAATCCCATAAGTGTCAGTATATTTGGAAAATGGCTTCCAAATTATTAAAATAATATCTCTTCATTTATTCATTGTTGTAATATTCTAGATTCTTTTTCCTGTAATTGACAGAACCCAACTCAAACTGAAACAGCAAAGGAGAATTTATTTGCTCAGGGAACTAAAAAGCTCAGAGATATCTGCTAACTTCAGAAATAGATAGAACTAGGAGTTCAAAAATGTCATTGAATATCTGTATCTCTCCAGTCAGTCAGTGATTTACTCTGGGTGGCTATATCCTCAGACAGACTTCCACCTCATGATGGAAGGTGGCTAACGGCAGCTTCAGGTTACGTTCTTCCAGCTCAGCAGCATCTCTAAAAAATATGGCTACCCCTTTCTAATGACACACACACACACAAATTCCAAGATTGAGTCTTATTAGACCAGCTGGGGTCATCATTTACCACTTCTATAAAGTACAGTGGGAGGCCCCAGAACTGAATGATACAGTCCTCTCCTCCCGATCCTCATGGACTGACAGTGAAGTGGTAACTCAAGGGAAATGGACCTCGGTGATTGACTGAATAAGGCCCACATTTTTTAAAAAATCAAGTGTGATTTCAAGTTCCTTAGCTTGGATAATGCGTATAAGTAAAAACAGTGAAAAGAGATAAACGTAAAAACAGAAACAAGAGTAAGTTTATGGCAAGAATAGGATAACATATCCAGTTCTGAACAATTTGACTTTCACGTGGCATCGGGATAATAAATTAGGGTTGCCTAAAAAGAAATACATGTTGAGAGACTATTGGACAAAGGTTAAGAAATGAAGAACTTTGTGTTTATATGATATATTTTGATGTTATATACTATTTTAAGTTTTATATAAGTATAATGTTTTTTAAAAATCTGCTACCAGAATCCTTGTGTAGAGTAGACCAGATGTCTCAGCGTATAAGTCACTGCTTCAAAGGGCAAGTGTGCTATGGTATTTTGTTATTCTTTGAGCTTAACTAAATAAATAAATAATTAGGCCTTAATAACGATTGAAATAATGACTAAAATCGCTCTTCATTTCATTAAGAAACTAAGATTTTCAGTAACAAAATGAGGTCTGATATGTAAAACATGTACAAACTTAAGAATCTGATTTTAGGTTGGTATAAGCTTAATAAAAGGTGGCTGCTATTTCTCCTCTCTTCCTCAAATGACTTTCTCTTTCCCTTGAACAAGTGAAAAACTCCCTCAGTTGCCAGAAAAAAAAAAAAAGCTATGAATACGAAAGTTCAAAGAAATTGTTTGGCCCTAAATAAAGGTAGCAAAAGTGTCCATACTCAGTCATGCCTTATAAATTTCCTTTCACACAACTGAATGGCTGTGTATTTTTATAGTCTGTGTAAACAGGACATAAAATGGAATAATGGTTCAATGAGTCCCATGCCTGAAATATATATATACTGAAAGAAACTGTGGTCCATTATAGTCATTTGAGTTCTTTGACTGAAAGCAACGGAGACTGGTTCAGACTCAGGAAAACAAAATATGTATGTGTATTGGAAGATTACAGGTAAGTCTCAAAATTAAAAAGATTATTTGTTCTGAAGTGAACTGTGTCCCTCCAAAATACATATATTAAAGTCCCAACCCCCCCAGAAGCTCAGAATTTGAACTGTATTTGGAGATACGTTTAAAGAGGTAATTAAAGTAAAGTGAGGTCTTATGGGTGGGCCCTAATCCAATATGATCGATGTCTTTAAAAGAAGAGGAGAGGGCCGGCCCCGTGGCTTAGCGGTTAAAGTGCGCGCACTCCGCTGCTGGCGGCCCGGGTTCGGATCCCGGGCACGCACCGATGCACCGCTTCTCTGGCCATGCTGAGGCCGCGTCCCACATACGGCAACTAGAAGGATGTGCAACTATGATGTACAACTACCTACTGGGGCTTTGGGGAAAAATAAATTAAAAAAAAAATTATAAAAAAAAAAGAAGAGGAGATTAGGACACAGATTGCACAAAGGAAAGATCATGTGAAGACAGAGGGAAAAGAGGGCCATCTACAAGCCAATGAGAGAAGCCTCTGAAGAAACCAACTCTGCTGACACCTTGATCTTGGACTTCTATCCTCCAGAACTATGGGAAAACAAATTTCTATTGTTTAAGCCTCCCAATCTATGGTACTTTGTTATGGCAGCCCTAACAAATATGTTAACTGAACAAGTCTCAGAAAGAATGCAAATAAAGTTATCTCCAGGAATTGTAAAAGCTAATGAATAGTAATTTGGCCAGAATAAAAAACATTATCTTGATTTACAGCTATACCAAAACTGCATAAAATAAGAAAGGGATGGAGCCTGAATAATATAATAAATAATTTCTACTACAGCTATTAACATCTTCCAGACTGTCATACTCTCAACAGAGGAAGATCGGATGTAGAGTCCCAAAGTCTACAGAACAGGGAAAAGACCAGAATATTCTATGACCAGACAGAAACTCTGCATGTCTGGAGAGTGATGGGAGAGGGAAGTAGTAGGCTATAAGATCAGAGAGGAAGGAAGAGAGAGGCCATATCTTTTAGACATGGTTTCGCAGGTCACAGAAAGAAGTTTAGATTTGATTCTCAGTGCAATGTGAAGCCATTGCAGTTTTATTCAGGTAAGTCACATGATTTTATTTTTACAGCTTTAAATAATAAATCTATTATGTTAGGAATATACCAGGGAAGGTGTGCAGCAAGAAACAAAGCAAGATGCCTGCTTAGAGGATTATTGAGTTATACATGAGGGAGATGCTAACTTAGACCAAAGCAGAAGTAGAAGAGTTGGTGAGATGCGGTTAGATTCAGGATATATTTTGAAGGAAAAGTTAAGGGAACTTGCTGATTAATTGAGTATCAAGGAGGAGAAAAAAGAGGGACCATAACTCTTAGGTCTTTGACCTGGATAATTGAGGGAATTATACATAATTAACTGAGAGAGGAAATCTGAGGAGGCACAGCTGGGGGGAAGGGTGCTTGGTAAGAAATTAAGAGGTCAGTGTTGACTACATTCATTTGAGATGCCTATTCTCTAGGAAAGAATAATTCGACTGGGTTAAATACTGAGGAAATAAGACAGGTTCAGAAATTAAATTTAGTAAGATTGAGAGCCACTGCTGATCCTGACAAACGTAGTTTCTTGTGGTAGTAGAAACAAAAATCTGATTGGTAGAAAAATAAAATGTGTAGAAGTAGAAAAAGCAACTGTAAAGAGTTTTCCCAAAAAAGGTGCAATGATACGGAAAGAGAGCTGAATACAGATTTGGGGAAAGGGTTATATATTCAAATTGTGGGATTTTATGTTGATAAAGTGATTCAGTAGACAGAGTAGAATTGATAATGCAGTGGAAGATGAGGAGATGATTGCAGAAGCGAAATCCTTGAGCAGGTGAAATGGTGTTGGATTTTGTGTCCGTATGTTGAGCTGGGCCTTAGAAGAAGCAGGAGTAGTTTGATCACAACTACAAGAATGGAAGCAGCATATTTTGTTACTGCTACAGTGGGCTCATAAATTAGGTGGTGGGAAGACAAAGCAGAACTTGTCTGACTGTTTCTTCTTTCTCAGTGAAGAAAGTACAAAATGAGCCAAGCAGCTGGGAGTGAGACAGAGGAAGGGGAAATTGAATGACTGGGTAGGAATGTGAAATAGTCATTGCATTAAGGGGACAAGTTTACTAGGAATTTCAATGGAATTGTCAGGCAATGCTGAGTGCCCCCTTGTGATTTGTGGTCATAAATTTAAAGTGAGACATCAGCACAATTGGTAGTTTGTCTACCAATTGTAGACAGTCTCCTGCCATGTTTACCTCTTCAGAAGCAGGAGTTCAATATATAGAGAGATCAGTTTAACCGGGGTTGGGATTTTGCATGGAGAATTTGTTGGAGAGAGAGAGCCCAAAGAGTAAAGAGTCAATGTAAAACAGATTAAAATGTTGGCAGGAAGAGGCAGATGGGGTAAACGAAAAAGCAAGCTGCCGAAATTGCTAATAACCAAAGCCCATTTAAAGAACTACTACTTAGGAAGCATACATCTACAAAAGCCAAATGCTACAGGTTTCTTTCATCAGAAATGGCCACCTTGTTGATCAGATGAGCCAACAGAAGCAGGAACACATGTTCCTACATACTGACTAAAATCAGGTCATTGAGAGTGCAGGCAACAGACCTGCAGAAGTTCTCAACTCACCTGCTCCCTCCCAAGACCACAAATGGCATCCCCGTGAAACTTACTCTTTGTCCAAAGAACAATCATGATGTCTGCAAGAATGTAGAATGTTTGCAATCTGATGTCTGCAAGAATGTAAACATTATGCAGCCTCCTTTTTCTTATCTTTACATTTCTTCCCAAAGTCTCCCCTGACATTATCTTTTCTTATCTTGAATTCATGAACTCAACACGTTCTTTCTACTAAATAAATACATTTTCATCTCCAAATATAATAGATTCATGTTTTGATTAATAATTCTTAATGTTGTCACAGATATATTACATCTACTGATGTATTTTGTATTGTTATTTCCTCATTCATATATTTCCTCACTCACATGAAAGGCTCATAGTAAAGGGAATTTTAGAATTAGAGAACCAGGAGGCATCTTAGAAGATTATTTTAATAGTAATTACTTTGTACACATAGTAGGTACTAGATGTTATATGATATTGCATTAGCTCTTTACCGTGTATGGCAAGTACAATTATCTCCATTTTACAAATATAGCTACAGTTTATAGGGGTGAAGTAATTTTCCCAAAAAGTTAGGTTTCACTCTCAAATTTGCCTGCCTGAAAGTTTGAGCTCTTACTCTTACAACTGTGCAATATTGTTTGTCCTTCCCTGAATGATATGGACTCCATTCCTTTCTTTGCAGATGAGTCAACTGAGACTCAAAATTAAAAAATAGACTTGCCTAAGTTCCTATAGTTAATTGGCAACAGTGCTCAGGTTATCATCTGACACCTTAAAATATAGGAAAGTTTTATTGAGTATAGGGCTATATTTTTAACATTGCATAGCTTATTCCTATTGTTTATTTTAAATATACTGTTCAGGGTTAGGAACCATGCAAGCAAAACCATAGGGTGAGGAGACCAAGAAACTCAGAACTGTGTGGCTTGAAGTGCAAATAATGAAACTTTTCTTTTAGTCAGTTCCAATCAACCAATTGGTTATTTTTTCTTACCATAACAATACACACTAGGGTAAAAGTAGCTTTATTATTGAAAGCACTGGAAAAATAAATTTGTTTTTGTGCGTTTAATACTTTATAGTCCATAAATGCTTTCTTCCATTGAAATAATTTAACACCAGTTGCAATGCAACGTAATTATTGCAATGCACTGTAATACAACAGATAGGAGTGTCATGGTTTAAGTGAATAAAAATTACCTGGGCAAATAACCAAACTCTTTCTTTCTTGTATTATATGCAATCATTCTTGAGAGAAATTTTTATCATTTGGCTTTTTATTATGTCTTCAAAATGAGAGATTTTAGTGGGTAACATTCTAATTTTGCAAGATTGCAACTTTATGAAAATAGAAAATAATGTTAACAAAATACGAATTAATCTTAGCTCTATTTGTAAAATTAAGGATTCATTTTAGCAAGGGAGATTACACTCATAATTAAATTTTTTCCATAGCAACAAAAAGATATGTTCATTTATAGTAACAGTTTTGAGAGTGAAACATTAAATAAGTAAACTTATCTGACCTATTAAAATAAGCTTTTAAGAGAACCTCAACAAAGGAAAATGTTAAACAATGGTTACATTTTTAATCAAGCTTCTAAACCAAGATTGTTCTTTTGCATTGATGTAAAATAAAGATGAGTAAATATTAATTATGTTTATATAAGTTAATGAAAAGTAATTAAAATATTATTAGCATAAAAATTGATGAAAGAAAAACAAATGAAAAAATAATTATAAAGTTTTGCTACATGATATACATACATTTGAATATAATTAAAACTACTTACAAAATTGTTTAAAACAACAAAACTGTTCACTGTTTGATGATTAAGTGATTGGATTTTAGCTATTAATTTCATCTTTTTCTATAAGTTTATTTTGCTCTCTATTCAAGAGAGTAGAGAAAGGATGACAAAGGGGAAATTGTGATAAAAATGCTTTTGAAAAATTTATTGTCAGAATCTCTTTTAATTAGAAAAATTAAATGTGAATTCTTCCAGCTTATCATCAGATAATCATTTTGCAGATATGACATGTAGATGTGAAAAAAAAATTCAGCAACTTCCTCAAACCATTTAGCTGTCCTATATTCCTTGGAAAGTGCTCAGGCTGCTAGAAGTAAGATTCAGTTCTTTAATGTAAATATTTTGCACAACGAAAGTTTAAACTTTATTGTTTCTAACATCTATAGTTCAGCAGTAAAATAGGACAGACATACATTTCTGTTTTGGGTGTGAATTTGTGTTCCACGTGGTGTTGGAAAGATAATTTAATCTAGGCCAGATGAAAATTACTGTTGCACATTTAGAAAGGGAGCAGTTTACCTGATCTCTGAATTATAGATCTGGTTCCATACCCAACTGTAGCTGAGTCTTTATCTATTCAGATGGTTATTTTTTTAAATTAACATATCTTCTTTCACTATACTAGAAATCTTTTTGCTCTCTTTTTTTACTAGAGGAGTCTCCTACACCTCCTTGGATCACCTTCCCCTCAACCTCCTTTTCTCCCAATTATGTTTCCAGTGCCCTGACATGTTGGTGTTGACAGTAGTGTTCCGAGAGATTATCCAGCACAACAGATTGTCAGTTGCAGAGTGATCATTTTTTTTCTTTTTCTTCTTTTTTCGCTACTACATTTTTACAACCTATGGCTCTTTAGTCTTTGAAAGCCTGATAAAAACTACTGGTGATTCCTAAATTCATTATTTTGTACTCTATACTGCTTGTTTAATTATCATAGGATTTTGCTCGATTAAATTATACTCCATAAGGTAAACAAGCATTAGCTCTCTGTGTGATAAAATAATGATTAATGAATTCCCAGGCCAAAGCTAACAAGAAAAATAAATTAAATCTGAGTGTTTTAAGTTGATGATTTCAAATTCTGAAAGCAGAGATTCAAACTTTCTAGAACTTAATTCCAGCTGCATCACTGATATTTGGATGGGGGAGAAAAGGTAGAAAAGGCAGCCTGTGAATAGTTCTTCCACTTGCCTGTAGGCTACATGTTATATGTTCTAGAAAACAGAGGAAAAAAGAAGATTATCTCCTATTTCTGTACCTACTAGAGGTATGTACTCCCTTACAAATTCAGTGCTTCAGTTGTGAGAACTCAATGCCGAGTCATTTCCTTCCTGCAGGTGGAATAAATTTTTTTCTCTGTTTTATTGGCAAAATGTATTATAACATGGTGTTCTTTCAAAGTTTTGTGATAAATATTGCTAGCACCCATGTACTGTAAATTGCATTCAAACACATCTATTTCTCAAACTCCCGTAATATTTTTTCAGGATTATTCAGTACTCTTATTGATCATAACACCAAGTACAGCATCCTTTCTTGGTAGCAATTAAACAGTTTGTACCTGTAACATTGGAAAGGCTTTTAGGGATTGGTTACAATGAAGTAACTCAGGTATATCAGCCTGAAGTATTCTGGTATATTGTTTTTCATTCTATTTGGATGAAAATCAAATTGGAAGAAAAGAGACACTTTTGGTCTGGCAGAGAGGTGAGTGCTGCTTTTGAAATATCTACAAATTCTTTTTTCCTTTCAAGTTCACAGTACTTTTGGGGAAGATCCTTGCCAATATCTCAAGGCTGCTTGCCTCAGAAGAGAGCTCTCGGAAAGGAAAGTTGTGTGAAAGGGAGAGAGTGTAAAAGGATGGAAAGCAGGCATCTCTGCAATCTTTTACTTGATTTATCTTCAATCCACTTTTGAATGTGTTTTGGCTAGAAAAGCTCCTTCTTTTGCACTTCAGAAGAGACACGGATTTTAAAAAGACAAATAAGATTTTTCACATGAGAAAAACTAGATCCTTGGTTAATTTCACCAATATAATTCCATCAAGAGAAGTGTCTTAGTAGTGTCTCTGAAGTCGCTCAAATACTTGCCAGACTCACCAGAAAGTGATGACACTTGATATTTCAGCACCTTCTGTGTCCTTTCAGTATCGAGAACATGAGAACAGAGAGTCACATCTCAGATCCTCAAATCTCAGTGCTCTCCCTGTTCCTGAAAACGTCATCTTAACAGATGTGTTCAGCTTGAAACGTGTCAGCCAACTTCAGTTTGATCCAAGGATGTTTCAGGGAATAATCTTTGATGCTGGACATATGTTCTAAGGATGCATCACCAAAGTGTAAAGGGAGGCTAGTAACACTAGGGAGTTAACACCTACATAAAGTTTTAGGAGTACTTTTCTTCACAGCTACCATTCCATCTTCACACCTCAGATCCCAACTCTAGCTTGTCAATGACTATTGTTTGACAGCGAAATGGCAAATTGTGATTCCAAAAAAGAATATTGCTTTTATATAAGTCCTTTGGAAGGCAAGACAAAGGAGGAATTTATGGCTAAGCAATTTCTTAAGATGTAGCATTCACAGCCCAATTCTACACCTATTGTGTTCATATTATTAATTTCTACATAATCTCTTGTAAAACATCACACTGAATTAATTGCTTTATACTGACTTCCATTGCGCTTTTTGTGCCTTTGAAGATAGGAGCTGAAATGTTCAGGAGTCAATGACTTTATTTTTCCTTTGTGTCTTTGACCATAATGGCCTTTAGTCTCAGTTGATTATCACTGAAATAAAGAGAAAAGTAAACTTCACAAGTGTGGGATTTCTCAAGTAAAATTGTTGCTGCAGATAAGCTGGAAAAACAAAATGAACTGTTGGTGTGTTGAAATATTGATTCTACATGGGAATCATGATAATAGTGCTCAGCCAAGATACTGTTTACGATACATTGATGACCTCATTGAGCCAATATAAAAACCTATATGAAACTGATAAATTTAGTTAAAATGCATGTTACTTTTTCTTTATATTGGAAATATTTCGAATAATGGCTTGAAAATTACAGCATCCAAATATGTGTTGGTGTATTTATCAAAAAAGGTAAGAGAAAGTTTAATCAATTTTTTCAATAATATGTACACAAACTTTACTTCAAGGCTTGGATTGTAAGTCTGCATTGTTCAGTTTATCTAGATAACTGATCAAAAACTTTATGAACAACAATGAAAGTGAAACATTATAAATCCTACTCTTTACCACCATGGTAATGAAAATGTTTA
The DNA here is from genome assembly GCF_020826845.1 of Diceros bicornis minor. Taxonomy (NCBI): domain Eukaryota; kingdom Metazoa; phylum Chordata; class Mammalia; order Perissodactyla; family Rhinocerotidae; genus Diceros; species Diceros bicornis. The sequence goes on along the minus strand of NC_080740.1, from coordinate 76,919,366 downwards.
GGTGTCAAAGCAAAAATGCAGAGAGAATTCAACAGACTGGCATAAGGCTAGCACAAAATTATTGTTCTGTACTTGATCTCAGACCTCAAGTTATTATAGTTACAGTTTCCACACAGGTGAACTATGAAATAAAGTAAATTCAACAATCCTTTTATTAGTCTGCTCCACCCAAAGAGTGCTATAGTCATTTTTAACATATCTATATAATCAAAAAATTAAAACATAGCAGAAAATGATGAATGTGGAACTTAATACACATCAACAAAAAATCCAATTTACATATAGAGACTAGTTAGAAATTGAACATTTTTTCAACTGAAACCGCTAAGACAAGCAAACGGATGTAGTGGGATAACTTGAGAAACCAAATCTACAGATCTGCTTTTACGTATTTTCTGAGTTTTATGTGCTTTAGCACTGTCTGTCATCATATCATGCCTTGGGAACAGGGGAAACAAATGTTATTGCAAATAGGAATAGATGTATGTCAAATACAACAAAGAGCTGGAAGCACTATTTTATTTCAGCTGTCGTTAAAAAATACTTCCTACGTAAAAAATGGAACTTTGATTTAATTTTTATACAAAGGTCACTCAACAAGTAAACAAACATCAGTTTTTGGAAAGTATTATGCTATGGCTTTTCTAAAAAAGTAAAATTGAAAGAGTACAGAACAAATATTTCAGTGGGTTTCAATCATATATTTATTTTTCTACCACCTGCCAAAACATTGCCAGTCTTTCCATCCTTAAGTATTGAACTTCCCCTTAGGGATGTTAGGGATGTTGACAGGGAAAGGAATTTTAGAAAACAAATTTGCCAAAAAATTCCTAATGTAGAAAAAACACAACATTTCTGTCCACTGATTTTACTTTACTCTCTGATAAGATGTTATAACACACAGCCGATAAGAAATGGAAATGAATCACTGGTAATTTTGTCTGCACCTGAATCAGATCAATTTTATCTCTATGGCAAACAAATCCAACAGTCAAGAATGATAATGCACATGTATAGTCTTTAACAGCTTCTTTCTGTCTGTGAAGCCCCTAATAACAGGATTTTGTGTATGATCTTAATATATCCTACTGAATATGTAAATGTACACGGCATAAAAATTCTTCCCTTACCTTCCAATTCTTGACTGCCTTCTTCATTAAAAAATTGTCTTTTTATTTTACACTTACTGTTTGCCAAACATTATCTCATTAAATTCACAAAAATTCTATGATGATTTTTTTTTTGGAGATAAGGAAACTGAGGCTTAGACATGTTAGTTAGCTAGCCTGAGATCACTCTGCTTGAATGCATGAAGCCTGGATTCAGACCTCAGTCTTGCTAATTCCTGAGCCCAATCCCAGAAAGTCAGACTGCAGGACAGGAGGAGTGAAACAAGAAAGGAGAGGATGTCAATGTAAACGTGTTATCCAGTTTGTGCTACTGATTCTCCATCCTGAGGGATAGTCTAAGAAGCCTTATAAAATATGTCCTTAAAACTGCCCAAATGGAGATGAATGTGGGAATTATTTATCCACAGTCTCCTTTCCCCCACTGACCAGGAGTGACCCCAAGGCCATTAATGCAAGCATATTTTTGGGTTTCATATTTTGGAGTACCTATTAAAAAGTCCTGGAGTTGGAAGCAAGCACTAGGAGGTTCTGTTTGGTGAAACGGGTCAATCAAAACCTGTTCTGAATTAGTCACAGCAGCAGTACTGGAATGACAGGTGAGTCCAAAAGACTTTGAAGTGGTGTGCAGAACGTGTTCATTACACTCTACTTTCACATTCTCTAGGGAAACTAGTTTGAGAACAAATTATTTCCAAGTAACTCCATGATATTCAGAAATATCAAAAAGCATATAACTTTTATATTAACTATAAAGCCTAGCACAATATCCTGTACACAGTACGTACTCAATAAAAACTATTGGTTCATTTAATTAGGATTGTCCTATTAAGTTGCATTTTTTTCATGTTTTATTTATTACATCTAACTTGTTATTTCATTTGAAGTCTATTTAGGTGCATAATTTAGTTTTTCCTAAATTGGTTTTCTTATTACCAAAATAATATAGTGAATAATCCATCTTTTCCCCTGTTGACTTGTAAGTCTTCTTTTATTTTCTATTAAGAACTTAATCTACTTAATTGTGATAAGGTCAGGAGTATCACATGCAGTATAGCATGAAAAGTGCTCAGCCAAGTCTCTGTAACAAAGTAGGCACTAAATGAATAGTGGCTCTTTTCCCTTTGACATATCTGTCTTATTCCGACTAGTAGGTGCTGAGAATGACTTCCGTAGGAAAGAAGGACTATCTTAGGACTTTCTGATTAAACTGGTATCACAACTGTTCTGGATAATCTGCTCCAAGCTTATGTTTTAGTCGTCTCTCTATCACCCTATATTTCTGCATTTCTTGAATATAACCACCAGAGACTAATCTAAAGCCTTTTGATTTAGAATATTTTTGTCTTCACATTTCTCTTATGTGATAGGAGGATTTGGGGAATTTCAGTATTTGACAAATATTGCAAAGAGTTTTTCAATTATTTATTATTTTTCTGCTGTCTCTATCAGAAACTTTCTATATCCCGTAATTTTCTTAGCATACAACTCAAACACAAATCAAATTAGACAAGGCATTATGCTCTAATGATTGTCATACTTGCATAGTCAACATAAGAGAATGAAGAAAAAAGGACACATCTTCTGGAAAGAGGATCATAGTACCAGTGATAGGAAGGATGACACATGCAGAGAGATTAATTCCACTGACGTCTATTCCCAAAGTAACAGGCCAAACAGAAAGAAGTCTTCCCTGTTGCGTGTCCAGAGCATTGCCCACATGTGCATAAAAGAACATCGTGTCTATGATATGCAGACTCTATTCCCAGTTATATTTGAACATGTTTATAAGGTAAAACAAAATCTAACATTCAGAACAATTCTGGCTACAGTGATTTGAGTCATAGAAACAACCAAGCCAGATTAATCACAGAATCAATTCAGTCAGCTATGTATAAAGAGAACTGTTACCCAAACAATTAGCTCAGTCACCACATGCACAACCTAGCTAAGTTCATCAGGGAGCCATATTTCATATGGTCAATCTGTCCAAAGTTTTCAACTTCTTATATTTCATACGGTCAGAGTAGCCTATGTTTTCAATTTCTTCTGTGCATTAGCAATAGCTGTGATGACAACATTTCTTAGATGTAAGGGAGAGCATGCAAGCTATATTATAAAAGCAATTTTATTTTACATGACAATATGGATATGCCAATTATTGCAAAGAATTTTTGACTTATTCATTATTTTTCTGCTTTTTCAGAAATTTCTGATATTCAGTAATTTTCTTAGGAAACAACTCAAACACCCATCAAACTAAAGAAGGCATTATGCTGTAATGATTGTCGTATTTGCATATTCAATGGATGCATTGTTTCATTTTATTTTTTTTCCAGTTTTATTGAGAAATAATTGACACAGAATTTCATGTTTTTTAAAATTGTCTCATGTTCAGCCACCTTTTCTATTTAGGAGTTGACAAAAGAAGATCATTTTGAAACAAACTTGGGAACATTTAAATTTTGGGTAATTAAGTCATGATGTTTTAGTTATATCCTATCATTGATATTTATTAAATCAGAAACAGCCCTCTTGAATATGTTATCCCATATAACAGATGCTGATTTTGTCTAAAAAAATTCAAACTTCCAGAGTGAATATTTGGATTTTCAGTTAGTTTTGAGTTTTTGGTTATATACCAACTATGAAGAGACATTATCATTTTGGAGGCAGATTATGTACTATGGTGAAATCTTTTGTTTTGAGGTAAAATACAAAGGCATCTTTCCAAAAGAAACTAGAAAATTCTCTCCCTCTCGTTACTGTTTCCAAAGGAAATAAAATTAATGCTTAAATCTATGACTTATGAATGAAAAAATGTGGAAAAGATTAACAAAGAAATGGAGAAAAAGTGACAAAATCATAAGAATTTTATAAATGCTGAAAGCAAAGAAGTGGGCTTAGAGAGTAAATAGAAAGGAAGTGGTAAAATGATTTTAAAGTGGTAAGATCCACCATTTTAGCAGTTAGCTAAAGAAGGGAGAAAGAAAAGGATCTATAGGTTGCATTTTTCCCCCAGAAAAGCACTATGATACACTATAAACTAGATTTTGTACAAAATATTTTATTTATTTATTTTTTTTGTGAGGGAGATCAGCCCTGAGTCAACATCCATGCCAATCCTCCTCTTTTTTCTGAGGAAGACCGGCCCCGAGCCAACACCCACTGCCAATCCTCCTCCCTTTTTTTTTTTCTCCCCAAAGCCCCAGCAGACAGTCGCACGTCACAGTTGCACATCCTTCCAGTCGCTGTATGTGGGACACAGCCTCAGCATGGCCGGAGAAGCGGTGCATCGCTGCATGCCCAGGATCCGAACCCGGGCTGCCAGCAGCGGAGTGCGTGCACTCAACCGCTAAGCCACGGGGCCGGCCCCTGCACAAAACATTTTTATGTGCCAAGTATTTTTCTTACGGATTCTGCATTTTCAACGAGATAAAAAAGTCATGAAATAAGTATTGATTTTTTTCCTTTATAGAAACTTTTAAAATGTTTCACCCATTTTACATTGGGAGTATTTATGATGGCATGACAGAAAACTCACTTCTAGTTGGCTTCAGTTGTAAAAGGGAATTTTGGGCTTATGTAATCAGGAAGTCTAAATATAGGGCTGACCCTACTTGATGCTTTATGCATGGGCTCAAAAGAAACCACTTGTGATGGTTAATTTTATGTGTTAACTTGACTGGGCAAAGAGACGCCCAGGGAGCTGGTAAAACATTATATCTGGGTGTGACTGTGAGAGTGTTTCTGGAAGAAATTAGCATTGAATCAGTTAACTGAGCAAAGAAAATGGTCCTCACCAATGTGGATGGGCATCATGCAATCCATTGAGGGCCCGAACCGAACAAAAAAGGTGAAGGAAGGGCAATTTGCTGTCTGCTTAAGCTGAGACATCCAATTTCTCCTGCCCTAGGTCAGGACATCTGTGCTCCTGGTTCTCAGGCCTTTGCTCAGACTGGGACTTACACCATTGGCTCCCCTGGTTCCTATTAGGCCTTTGCAGTTGGACTGCAACTACACGACTCACGTTCCTCTGTTTCCTGCCTGCAGGTGGCAGATTCTGAGACTTCTCAGACTCCATAATCTTGCGAACTGCTCCTTAATAATAAATCTCTTTCTATATATCTATATGTATATCCCATTGGTTCTGTTTCTCTGGAGAATCCTGACTAATACACCACTAGAACACAGTTTTACCTATTTCTAGTTTGGCTTCTTCTGGGTTGATTCCATTATTAAGCAACCTCTTCCCTCATGGTTGCAGGATATCTGCCAGGTAATCCTGAAACTGCATGCTCTTTTTCCCCAATCCAGCAGGAAAGATAAAGTATTTCCAATAGCTATGAACTTCATATGCTCGCTTTAATTAGATGTCTAGGTTATGTATCCATTTCTGAGCCAATCATGAGGGCCAGAGGAATGTAATGTTGTGCTTGACTTAGGACTGGTCCAATGCACCACTCTTAGAGACAAGGGTGTAGTCATTTTCAGTCAGAAACATATGAGTAAAGAATATGGAAGGGGTAGCGATCCAGAGGAAAATCAGGGTATGGCTACTGTATTATTTTCCTGAGACTGTTGTAACTAATTGCCATAAACTTGGTGGCTTAAAACAAAAACAAAAAAATTATCCTTTCACTGTCTAAAGTCAAGAAGCTCAAAATCAGGTAGGGCCTCTCTCCCTGCTGGGCATCTAGGGAAGACTCTGTTCCAGCCTTCACCCAGCTCCTGGTAGCTCCAAGCTTTCCTTGGCTTATGGCTACATCACTCCAATGTCTGCCTCTGTGGTCACTTTTCTTCCTCTTCTCTGTTTCTTTCTAAACTCCCCTTGCCCTTTTCTTATAAGGATACTAGCAAGTTTATTTAGGTCCCGTCTAGATAATCTAGGGTAATCTCCTTATCTCAAAATCATTAACTACATCTGCAAAGATCCTTTTTCCAAATATAATAGAACTCACAAGTTCTAGGGACTAGGACTTGATATCTTTGGGTAGCTATTATTATATTACAGTTACCAAACAATATGAATTTGGAGCTGGATGACCCTAAACAATAAATGTCCACCACACTTCACCATATTTATAAATGGAGACAATATGGTGTGATGGATAAGTAGACATATCAGCTTTGGTAACTGGGTTGGAATCTTAGCTGCATCAATTACAGACTTTGTGTCCTGGGCAATTTACCTAATCTCTCTGAGCCTCAGTTTCTTATATGTAAATGAGAGATAACAAAAGTACCTACCTCACAGGGGTGGGTGAGGATTAAATAAAATGTATGTAAAAACTTTGTATCGTGTAATACATACTCCTGAATAAATAAATATTAGCTAGTAGTATTTGTTTAATATTTTTATGTTTACATATCAGAAATAAAACACCCTTGGTCATTTTTGTGCCATTTGTTTCCCTATTTTTTTTGCCACAAATAGAAGTAATGTAAGAGCATGCAAAGAGTGAACAATTGGGAAGTAGGAGACCTGAATTCTCGCCATTGATCTGAAACCAGAGACAAGTGATACCCTGTCTGGATACCACTCTCTCATCTACAAATGGAGATAAATTTAGATCAGAGGGCAGCAAACTATAGCCCCTGGGCCAAATCTGGCCACATCCATTCATTTAGATTTTGTCTACAGCTGCCTTTGCTGCCCTACAGCAGCAGAGTTGAGCAGTCCTTTTGGTGACTTCTCCAGCCCACAAAGCCAAAAATATTTACTATCTCATACTTTACAGAAAAAGTTGCCAATCTTTAGTTTAATGCTCACTTAGGACTTTCTGCCTTAAGTTTCTGTAATTCCAAAACTTCACTTTTCACATTCTTCTGGACCAAGTTATACAACAGACGACAATGCTAATACATTTCCAGCCAAATCAATTGGTACTTGATAATCTAATTGGAGGAGGAGGATGGAATCAAAACAAAAGCAAACAGTTCCTTCTGAGTAAATGAAACAGTTCCCTCTGAGTAACTGACAAAAGGCTTCTCAAATGAACAAATAACCAGAACATAGCCCTGTTTTCTGTTATGATTTTAACCTAATTAGGACTCAGAGGAACGGATGTTTTAAAATATGTGCTATTTATTGGAAGTAGAAAAATAATCGCAACATTCTACCCTCTCAAGTTGCCTAGTAGAAGTCTGTCTTAAGGAATAGATAAGAACAGCTTTCATTGGCATACCAAAATACCTATTAAGTAAGACTGGCCTCTACTGGTATTACTGTTACAATTGGCTGGATTCTAAATCCCCATGACTGTCTTTGGGGTTCATGCAATGGGAATACATTTCCCTTAAGATTCCCACTCTTTAGCAGCTGTGTTAAAGAAATAAAGAAGAGAAGAAAAAAAAAGCCACTTTGCATCATGTTTAATAAGGACTCCATAAGAGATTGTCTTTGCACCCGAGAGGGAGTAGTCTGAGTCTAGGGCAGCCTGATCCCTCTTCTGGCTATTGCCATGCAGCCCCCTCTGTTTAGCCTAGTGTGCCAAAGAATACAACTGTATATATGTGCCATGATGTGAAGAAGACTGGGAAGCACTCTAGAATCTGAATTTGGGTGGGGGCGATAAATTTGTAGGTGAAATGGTTCCAACTTTTAAAGATGTGGTTCCACTTGATCATCCACCCCTCCTCTCCTAAGATTTCTAACAAATTAATAAATAGACTTAATTAGCCAAATGAAGCAGAGTTCTCAACAAAACTGTAAAGCAGAATTGGCGAATGTGGCAGAGAGAAACATAGGGAATTCTATGACGTATTTGAGAAACCTATTGCTAAAGTTACCTCCTTAGATTGACTGATTTCTGCATGGAAAGGAGGAAATGAGGACCTGAAGGGAAGAAACGTCCACTCAAATATCCTTCCCTAAGAATTGGAGGTCTCCACCTCCCTCTAGAAACACAAATGGAAGGGAATGAGCATATCTCCTAACAAATTTACGTAGAACAATAAGAAAACATTGACCAGCAACCAGCAACTTGGAATACCATTTCTTGACTATGTTTTGCTAATTCTAGCATGTACCTTAATTCTTCTAGGCCTCTGGTGCATCTTCTATTATATATGAATCACAATATCTCACCTTTTAGAAGTCTCTGTTACATATTATCATGTGCAGTTCCTTCCCTTCTAAGATCGGTGATAATGTAAAAAGTGACTCATACTCAGTTCTTGGGAGGACCATAAACTCTGATTAATTAGAAGAAATTAACTTATCTTAAACATCTTTATTCTAAGAAACTATAGTGGGAAGTGGGATGGTATTGTACCACCATATACTCTATTATTTCATGACTCTCTGTTTATAAATGGCACAATAATTATTGCTTATGGGATCAAAATTGCTTAAAATCCTGTTGGAGGCGATGTGCAGGAAATCGACTTTTTCTATTGAAGAGGAAGTTTATTAGAGGAAAGAACAATAACTTCTATAGAAGAGACAACCTAGGAGCCAATTAAAAATAAAAAAATAAACAATAATCTTGGTTCATGAATTAAAAGATATGTTCTTAGTCTAGATCTGCTAGTAATCTTGAAAGAATTTGATAATTGCACTATTATTAAAGAATTCCATCTATCTCGGGAAAATTACCTCAATAAAAAATAATTTTGATGTTACATAAGCTTATTTTATTATGGAATAATATAATATATGCAGCACATAGCAACTTCAAAAATATATTTATGAACTATTAAAATGAAAAATCAATTTTCTCTAATTATTTCCCATGTATTTTACAGTCACTTAGGTGAGTAAAGATAATTAAATTACGAAAAGAGGTGAAAAATGATTTGTATAATGAATACTGAAAGCATTGTACTTTTGACACAGACTTGTGGATGAAATTATTTGTCCTGGGAATAAATTGTAATATAAATCAGCATTAATAATTTATTTTAGCTCTATTCTCCCTAAATAATTACATTTGTATTATAATGGAAACTACATTGAATTTAATGGTGCTAAAAAATCACAACTGGCAGTAGAATAAAATCAATTTGTAATTTTTCAGAAATGTTACCAGAAACATAGATATTATCTGCATTAATATAGCATTTTCTATTTGTGAAGTTCTTTTGTTTAACTGGCTGAGCAAAATTGTCATTTATAAGCAACACAGCATCTATCTTATGAACCACACATTTCAAGATGTTTTAAAAAGATTATTTTCGAATGTCTACATTTTTGGAAGGAGTAGAGGATAGAGAGTCATGCATATAATGAAAGAAATTTTGACCCTATAAGGTTGAGATGATGAATAATAATATATGTAAATTGTCTAGTGGAATTCTTGGAACAAAGAAGCTGTTCAAAACCTACAAATTTTCCATTGGTGATTAGAACAAGAAGTGACCAGTGTTGAACTAGTAGCAAAGACTTCAAGGTAGAGGCGGGTGTTTGAATTCATTCTATCATCAGTTTAATCAGTAAAGTTTAATCTATCACCTACCATGTGCCAGATATTGCATGATATATAGTAGAGAGGTAATGGTGAAAGAGACACTGTCCCTGCCCATAATTTAGAAATGGGGAAACTAATAATTAGAAAGGGAAAAAAGTTTATTCATGCTTATATAGCATGTTAATGGAAAGATACAAGGCAAGAAAAATAACTGATGGGCAATAGCCAAAACTATAATATTCTATAAATTCCTTCTTAAACTAAATGAGATCAAAGACGTGAAATTACCTAACTGGGCTTAGCATAGTGTAGACAAAGGGAAAATAAAATAATGGTTGCAACTGTGCTATGACACAAACATCTACTTTTGTAACTCAAACTCACAGACATTCGATGTCAGGACCATACACAGCAAGTATGCTCTGCTTTGATTTCATTTTGGACGTAGCTAAATATTTTTTTCTGACATCTAAAATATTATTTTGAATATTTTGTAAATTCATTACTAGGTATATACCAGATATTTCTACAGCGTGGAGAGAGTATTTAAAAAGAAATCAAGAATCTTTGGCAACAAAATTTAAGTACACAATTGCACAAAGTAAGGTGTCTCATTCATGCAACAAGTTTTCATTACTATATCTAGCATATTCTAGGTGCTGGAGATACAAAGATAAATGGGATATTGTTCTGACCCTCTAGCAGTAAGGGGCCCCTTGGCATTTTTAAACAGGACCAGCAACTGGGATTATAAGGAACAACTGAATGAAACAGATATTTGACTTAAGAAAATAATAAGAATATGATAGATTTTCCCAAATATCTGAAATGATAACATGTTGAAGAAAGATTCACTCTTTATCTAACTCAACAGACAGCAGAACCAAAGAGAAGGCAATTTGGCTCACAATGGAGGTGTCCAATATTGGCACTAGCTGCCTTGAAACTATAGCTATTCAGTGGTATGCTTCTTGATCCTTTGTCAAGACTACTGGAGAACACTCCTGGAAAATGTGCCCTCTATTCTTCATGCTATGACCAGAGCACACAGCACTAATCAGTTACGGTGCTCTGAGCCCAGACAGACCTCAGAATATGTCTCCACATAGGATTTCAGGGAGCCACAGCTAATAGATTAGCCTTTTAGCTGAAATATTGTTGCCACTCCTGAGATATAACCAACTTCTCAATAAATTAGTGATTAGAAGAGTTTACCAAAGATTTTTTCTAAGTGAATTGTTATATCTCCCATTCATTAAAGCTTTTTAGTCACACCCTTGCTAACTATTGCCTTGATAGAATAAAAGACAGCAATCTTTTAGTCTCTCCTCTTACAGAAGAATTTCTATAACATGGATTGTTTTTTAGTAGAAATTCTTTGAAACTTTTATCTCCTCAGTCTTGCTTGACCTATAAAACTTGATAACTTCACCCTCTCCGATTGTATTTTTCTTAGCTTCTTCGATAGGTAAAATAACACATCTTAAGTCCTTCCCAATGATAACCAGTTCCATTACTCTTTTAACAATGTGCTGTAAATTTCACAACATCAAAAAGACTCTCCTGGGATAGATGAGAATATATTAAGCCAAGTTCAGTGTCTCACACCAGTCAAAAATGATTGATATCATTATTATTAGGAATTTTTTAGCTTACATTAAAATTCTTGGAATCCTAAATGTTCTGGCAAAGAAATGAGGAGAGGTACATCCTAATTCATGTGTTGGCATTAATTAACTCATTGAGGTGCAACAAGCTATCATCTCTCTCTTTTTATTTTTAATTGAGATACATTTTATATACAATAAAAAGAATGAATCTTAAGTGTACAATTCTACAAGTTTTGACAAATGTGTGCACCAATGTAACCATCACACAAATATAAATATAGAATATTCCCACCAACCCTAAATGATCCCTGGTGAACTTTTCCAGTCAATAAATTTCGGAGACAATGGCTGATGTGCTTTCCAGCACTATTGATCACCTTTGCCTCTTTTGAACTTCATATAAATGGAATCATGTAGTATAATATTTTTGAGAATGATCCGCGTTGTGTGCATCAATAGTCTGTTCTTTTTTCTTGTGGTACATTTCAATTGATTGTTTTATATTGACTTTGTATCCTGTTACCTTGCAAAATCCAATTATTAATTCCATTTATCTATTTGTAGATTATTTTTCATTTTATGCTTATATAATTATGGAATTTGCAAAAAAAAATGACCATTTTACTTTCTGTTCTCTCATTTTTACGTTTTTTTCTTGCCTTATTGCCATCACTACAACCCAAAACAATGATGAAGAGAAGTGATGAAGGTGACATCCTTACCTTGTTCCTGATCGTAGAAGAAAAGCGTTAAATATTTTGCCATAAGTACGATGTTAACTGTAGGTATGCTATGTAGATGTAAGTATAGATGACTAATTTTAGATGGAATAATATCTCTTTAATTTCTAATTTGGGGCAAGTTTTCATTATAAACGGTTATTGAATTTTATCAAAGGTGTTTTTTTTTGCGTTTACTAAGATAATCATATGATTTTTCTTCTTTATTTTTCTTATGAATTACATTGATTGCTTTTAAAAGATATCAAATTTGTGCTTCTCGGATAAACTCAAAAATTTAGTCCTAGTGTATTATCACTTTTTATGGATTGTCGGATTTTGTTAATATTTCATTGAAGCGTTTGCATCTATGTTAATAAGGGACACTGTCGAAAATTTTATTCTCTTGTACTGTTTATTATCAGTTTTAGTATCAGAGTTATTATGATGGCTTCATAGAACAAGTTTGTACATATTCCCTCCTCTCCTATTTTTGAAAGAATTATTATAAATTGATATTATTTGATCCTTAAATGTTTGGTAGGATTCACCAGTGAAACCATCTGGCCCTGGAGTTTTCTTTGTGGGAAGCTTTTTAGGAATTAGTTCACTGCTTTAATAGTTATAAGGTACTAAATTTTTTATTTATTTTGTGTTTGTTAGTTTTAGTGAATTGTGGTTTTCAAGGAGACTATCCACTTCATCTAAGTTGTTGAATTTATTAAGCTAAAGTTTTTCATAATATCCCCTTATTATACTTTTAATGCCTGTAAGCTATGGAGTGATGCTCCCTATTTGCTTTCTGATACTGTTAATTTGTGGTTCTTCTTTTTTCTTCATAAGTTTTGCTGTTGATTGTATCAATATTATTAATTTTATTTTTTTTCCAAAGAAACCAACTTTGGGCTGTGTTAATTTTCTCTATTTTTGTTCTCTATTTAAATCACTTCTGTTCTTATTTTTATTTGCTTTACTTTCTTCTGTTTGAGTTTAATTGCTCAGCCTTTTTAAAAAATGTCCTTGAGTTATTAGCTTATTTCAAACCTTTAATCTTTTCTAATATATGAATTTAAAGCTATAAATTTCCCTTTCAACATATTTTTAAATTTTTTTATTTATTGCCATTGAGTCAAAATGTTTTCTAATTTCCCTTATGATTTCTTCTCTGGTACATGGACTATTTAGAAATGTGTCACTTACTTTCAAACATTTGGACATTTTCTAGTTTTCTTGTTATTTATTTCCAATTTCATTTCATCATGATATGAGACTATATGCTGCTTATTTTCAATCTTGAATCAATAGATGCTTGATTTATAGTCCAGCATATGGTCTATTTTGGTAAATGTTTTCTATGCATCTGAAAAGAGTATGTATTCTGGAGTTGTTTCAGGTCGTATTCAGCAATGACAATTTGGTAGCACTGGTTACTAGTGTCGCCCATTTTTTCTATAACCTTACATGATTTTGTCTCTATGCTCTATTAATTTTTGAGGAAAATAATCTGTCATTATAAAATGTTACCCCTTTGTATCTCTAGTAATACTCATTTTCTTGAAGCTTGCTTTGTCTGCTATTAATATGGCTTTCTTGTGATTAGTGTTTGCTTTGTCTATTTTTTCCCATCCTCTCATTTTGAACCTGCCTATGAGTTTATATATAATTTTAGTGTGACTCATCACTAAAACCAGTCTGACAATCTCTTTTAATTAGAATGTTTAGTCCATATACAAAGAATGTCATTGTTCATATATTGGATTTAAGTCTATCTTCTGGCTCTTTGGTTTCATGGTCCTGTCTGGTATTTTGTTCCTTTATTGCTCCTTTTGCACTGAGAACTTTATATTATTTCGTTTTATCTCCCCTTTTAAGCTACTAGCTTCATTTCTGTTTAATTTCTCAGCAGTTGCTTTGAATCACTAACTTTTCATTGTCCAATTTAAATTAATATTATACTTTAACATGTATAATTTAATTTACTCACTCTGCTACCATTATCATATATTTTAATTCTATGAATATCATTTATTGCTTTAAACAGTCAATAGACGTTTAAAGAAATTAAGAAAATTACAATCCTTCTTATATACCCTTATGTTTACCATTTCCACATGTCTTCATCTTTTCTTGCATCTGGGTTTCCCCGGTGGATTATTTTTCTTCAGCCTGAAAAAATTTCATTAGCTTTTTTTTTTTTTTTTTTGTGAGGAAGATCAGCCCTGAGCTAACACCTGATGCCAATTCTCCTCTTTTTGCCGAGAAAGATTGGCCTTGGGCTAACATCCGTGCTCATCTTCCTCCACTTTATATGGGATGCCACAGCATGGCTTCACAAGCGGTGCGTCGGGGCGTGCGTGGGATCGGAATCTGCGAACCCTCAGCCGCCCAAGCGAGTGCGCGCACTTAACCACTGCACCACTGGGCCAGCCCCTCATTAGCTTTATAAGGACAAATTATTTCAGTTTTTATCTCCCCCCTCTGCAAAAAAAAAGTCAATTTCTCCTCCACTTATGAAAGATATTTGAGGATGGGATATAGAATTCTAGATTCACATTTTTCTTACCACCCTCACCCCCACCAGCACTGAGGAGATATCTTTCTATTATCTTCTGGTTTTGATTTTTTGTGTGTGTGTCTTCATTTGTATTGTTGTTCAACACAATACAACGTATCTTTTTCTTTTAGCTGCTTTTGTCTTGTTTTTCTTTATCTTTGGTTTTCAACAACAGTTTGACTATAGTGACAACAGATGTGTTTTTCTTTGTATTTTTCTTTCTTGGGGTTTCCTGAGATTGTTGATTCTGTGTTGTGATGTCTTCCATCAATTTTAGAAATATTTTGACTATTATCTCTTTAACAATTTGTTTTCTTCCCTATTCTCTCTCTCCTCTGCTTAGGGGACCATAATTACATATTACCATTTGGTGTTATGTAATAGGTCTCAAATGCTCTGTTCTGGTTTATATTTTTATTCTTGGTTTCAGTTTGAATAATTTCTATTGATCTGGCTTTGTATTTATTAATTATTTTTTCTGCTGTGTGTAGCTCATCCAAAGATTTTTTATATTTTAGATGTATTTTTCTCTCATAATTCCATTTGGTTCTTTTTATGGTTTTTCCATTTCTCTGCTGTGATTTTCCATCTGTTCACCTATTTTCACCATATTTTCCTGAGTCCTCCAATATATCTATAATACATGTTTTAATATGCTTATTAAACCTGGTTTAAAGAATTTTATTGCTAATTCCAATATCTGAGTCATCTGTGGGTCTATAGCTGTTGATTTTACTTTTATTTTTGGATCCAATTTTTCTCTTCTCATATCTTGTAAATTTGAACAGCATATTGGACATTATGTTGTAGAATATCTGGATTATGCTATCTTCTTTGAAAGAGTGTTGTATTTTGTTTCAGTAGGGAATCAGAAAACTGGCAGACTGACTGGATCAGATTTAAGCTTTGTTTTAACTGGGCCCCTTAAGAACCTTGGTTTCCTCTTGGAACTGGGATGTCGCCTTGGATCTTTCCTCTTCAGGCATGGTACTTCTGGGATTTCAACGGAAATCCCAAGATGTTTACGGAGCCCTTCTAACTTGTTGGGACTTGAACTCCAAATGTCTTTCTAACAGTAGGTAGCTGAAATTTCTTGCTCCAGTTTTATTCTCCCAGCTGCAGCTGTTTTTCGGGGTTCCTTTTGTATGACCTTGCATATGCACAGGTTAGGCATCAGCCAATATTTGAAGAGAATTTGTACGCAATTTTGGTGATTCCCCTCTGTGGCATCCTCCTTGAGGAATGTTTCCTCTCAATTTCCAGCCATTCTTGCAGCTCCAAACTCCAACCTCTGTCTCTTCACCCCAGTAGAACTGATCATTTCTGCTTCAAATTCTTTTCCTTCTTTGCTACTGAACACTAGGGAGTCCCCTTGGGGAAAAGCTATTTAATTGCAAAACTCACAGAGTTTGCTTCCCTTCTTTTAATGATTATTTCTCTTTTAGTTTCTACCTGCTTTTGGTTCCTTTCCAGAATTTTAAAACAATTGTTTTATAACATTTGTTTTTATGTTTGTCCAAAGTTTATAATCGTCACTAGCAGGATGATTAGCATGAATCAAGCTACTCTAACTTTATTGAAACCAGAACTTTTGAGTATTAATTTTAAAAATTGCTAACATTAGTTGAGCACTTTTTATAAAAGCCAGGTACTATATTTTTCATGCATTTTTAAATTTAATTATCAGAAAGACCTCGTAAGGTAATTACCATTATCATTCCAATTTTTCAGATGAGAAAACCATAACATAGAGAATGAGGGTAACTTCCACAAAGCACGCAATTAGTATGAGGCAGCACTGGATTTTAAAGCTAGGCAATCTGGCTTTGATTTTAATGACTATTATACACTACATCTTTAAACTAGTCCCTTCAACTGAATACTAGAAAGTGATTAAAGATTTATCCAGATTATTATTTCCACAGCTCAAACATACACTTTTTCTATAAGATTTTCCATGAGATATTTCCTCTGGCTCTGATAAAGTGCCATGCAACTCAATTTTGTACCACTTAAACCATGATGTCTCTTTTGTGACTTGCTTATATCCAATGACTTATCAGACAGTTAAAATCTCTCAAATATACATTTAAAGTCATTTGAATTGTGCATTTCCCCAAAGCATATTGACCCAAAATGGCTATTAACTGAGTTTGCCCATGAATTGGTATTCTCAAATAACTTCATACTAAAGGCACATTCTCAACTGCTGCCAAGTAGAAAATATGGTGTTTTGGATTGACTTACCTGCATGTGGATCATAGTTCTGACAACTCTACATTGTTTCATAGAAGAAGAGACTTTTAGACCCAAAATATGTATGGTTTAAGGCTTTTATTGCATATGTAAAAAAACATGAGGGCCACAGAAGTAAAGTAGCTTCATCTAATGTCACACAGCTCTTTAGTTGCAGACATAGGACCCAAGTAACAAATATACCTCTCTTTCTAATAATAAAAAAAATCATTCTTACATTGAAAAGAGAGAGAGTAAGTATAACAAAGCGTACTTCTTCTTAAAGTGGTAGAAATCCCTTGCTCTTGTGTCCATTTAACCTCTGAAATAGTGTTGATTAATTCATTGGGATTCCACAAAATAGCTTTCTTGGGTCGAATCTATATTAAATATCATCATATCATTCAATTTTCCCTTGGTACACTGGATCCTTAAAAATCTATAATTGCTTTTCTTTATTATGAAATTTCATATTATTTCAATTGCCCATGTCAATTATATATATATTTTTGCCAGTTATTTCAGAAACATGCATAACCAAATTCAATAACATATGACTGAACAGTAATAAACTATTAGCGCTATATTGAAGAAAATTGGGGAATAATCACTAAAATTCTCCACACGTCTCTTTGGAAGGGCCATAGCTCCTTCAACTCATTGCACCAACTGGATGTTAACCATACCCAACATGCTCTTTCCTTGTCCTATGTTCATAACTTCCTAGGTGCACTATGGTTTATATTTCATCCTAATAGTATCAAAAGCATACATCTTCATTCTCAAAGTAAACAATGATAATATCAAGAAATCATAAAGTCTACTCCTCACCATTAGAATACAAATCCACTATTATTTCACTTTTGTGCAATGAAAATAATTTGATACAGAGAGGTGAAGTGACTTTCTCCAAGTTAAACAAATTGTGAGTAAGGATGAAAATTGAAATCTTGATTGTCCCCCAAACAGGGCACTATTCTCCTCTAAGACATAGTATCTCTTTCTATGTGTGTATGTCAGTATGTGACAAGATTTTGTAAGCTATACTGAGACAACGCTAAGTCTGACAGGTCTATTTTCCAGAGGGTTATCTATTGGTAACTGGTACAACTGGATAAGAGAGGACATAAAGTTTTTCCCAATCAAGAAAATGTGGGAGAAGCTGGATTAAACAAAGGCAAGCATGTTTCTTTAGTGTTTGACTTATTTAAAGCTTTAATATGCTAATATGCATGTATATTTCTAAAAAGGGGATAGAGACATTTCTCAACATTATTTGACCAAAGGATCTTATTTTTTTAAATTTTTCCAAAGGCCATCTATTACAATGAATATCTGATAGAATAAATTTAGAAAAATTCTTCTCTAGAATTTTAGCTCACACAATCCTCAGAATGCTGTGACCACTTACAAAATTTTATTGAAAGAAAAAATGGACATTAAAATTGTATGTACATTCATAATAATTTATATCTAAAGGTCTATCCATTATCATATCCTGGTTTAGATAATGTCACCAAGGGCCATCTTGTGGGAAGAGAAGGTAGTTTATCTTCGTGATGGTGACCTCAGTAGATAAGAGATATATTCCAAAGACTTCTAACTTCACTCTATATCCTGGTGGGGTACCATCACTCTTAATCTCATTTAACTGCCATGTTGTTTAAAGTAATTGTTTTTTAAAAAGATTAATAGACTCCATTATTGTATGTGAAATTTTAACGAAGTTTAAACAGCTATAGAAACACCATCACCTGGGAAAACTGCCATGTTATTTTCAGAAAGAGAAGTTTGTGAACTGACAGCCCTTTTAATCTCTTCCAGCTAGAGAGTGAACCAAAAAAACGAAATAGGTTAGCCAATTTTAATTTACCTGGAAGCACTGATTTTATTTTCCAATGGAATAAAGTATTATATTCAAATATGTTAGACAAGAAAGCACAATTAGTAGCAATTGTTTCTTCTAAATTTATTTATGAGGAAAAATTTATTTACATCACTGAATTGATGGTGTTTAGAACATATTTATAATATATATCATTTTATATATATATAATATTTTATTTCAGTTATAGCCTTGGAAATGAGAATCAAAACAAGCATTAGTTTACCTGTTGGAATTTTCCAATTCAATGAATATTGAACAAATATATTGCAGAGAATCAAAAATAAAATCCCTACTCTCAAGGATCCTGAAATCTAAAAAGGGAGAATGACAAGTACAAAAAAATCACTATAACGACAGGCAGAAAGTGGTAAGCCAATTTTAAACAAGACAAAGCGCTATGACATTTCCATATAGGGAGAAATCACATTCCACTGTGTGAAAATCAGGGAAGGTATCACAGAGGTGAGTGGATTTGGGCTCTTAATCTAGGGTTAAAATCTGTATTATGAGGGATCAATGCAGGGTTTTACATAAGGATATTGCAGGGAAACTGATTCTTTTTTTTTTTTTTTTTAAGATTTTATTTATTTATTTTTTCCCCCCAAAGCCCCAGTAGATAGTTGTATGTCATAGCTGCACATCCTTCCAGTTGCTGTATGTGGGACTCGGCCTCAGGATGGACGGAGAAGTGGTGCCTCGGTGCGCGCCCGGGCTACGAACCCGGGCCGCCAGCATCGCAGCGCGCGCACTTAACCACCAAGCCACGGGGCCGGCCCGAAACTGACTCTTAACAAATACTACTCCTTCATGATGTCTCTTCTGATTCTCCATAACTGAATATAACCCCTGTGCATTTGAGCAGAGCATAGAGTGCGTGGATGGAAATATGGAAGAGAAGGAATACTCACCCCAGAACATGAAGCCCTTTGATTGGTGACCTTATTAAATAGTTAAATAGTATTGAATTTTTTTTTTAATCAAAAATGACATAATCAAGGTTGATCTGGCAACACTGTGAAGGGGAAATGGAGGGAAGATGAACCGGAAGCAGAGAAATAAGTGCAATGATTCAGGCAAACAGCCCTCAACTTAGGTACTGGAAGAAAGAGCTGAACAAAAGACTTGTACAAGAGGTATTACAAAGTGGAAATGACAAGATGGAGTAGTGGAGGGAGAGAGAAACTAAGAAGGTAAACTCTAGTTTTCAAGCCTGAGTGAAAAGAAAATCATCATGCCATATGATGCACTAGAGGGAAGAAAGCCAATTTTGCTGAGCAGAAAATGAGTTCAGGTTTAGTGATGATGTTTGACAGGTTTGGTGAGACTCCCAGGTGCAATTTTTGAAAAGCTGGAAATGTGGGACCAGAGTTTTATCCAAGGCAAAGGTAACAGTTAATAACTAGTATGGCATAGACCACGAGCAATGAGGCATTAGTATTGGGCAATCAGGACAGCTGTTGGCTGTAAGTAGCCAGTGTCAGTTAAGACCACTGGAAGATCCACCCTGCGTGGATGGAGAATAATTGAATCCATCCAGTGAGAGAAGATACAACAAAGAGGGTTGGGAGACAGCTTTGGAGAACATTTATATAAGAAGCTGTTGGAAGCAGAGCCAAACAAAAGTCCAGGGAGGAAATGGTTGGAAGAGGAGGAAGTAAAATTCAACAGACATACTCAATGTCTTTAGCTTCTGTGTCTATACAGTTTAAAAGACACCATCATTCATTGTCTCTCATTCTCTACTTGATGCATGTATGTGACTTGTCTCCAAACTACACTGGAAGAATTTGAAGAAAGATATCTGTCTTCTATCTAGGTATTCCTTGTAGCGTTTTAGGTACTCATGGCTGTGCAAGATTTAAATTTTGAATTAACCAATAAATTACAGAGCACTTTAACATATTATATCCTTTGAGTGTAACAATAATGTGGGTAAGCTAGGCAATGCAGCAGATTCCATTTTACAGATAAAGCTGAGAGAGGTTAAGTAATTTGGCCAATGTCTTTGACTTAATTAGTAGAGGATTCAGGGCTTCAGCTTGGGTCTACTGGTTCATTATTAAGTGCTCTTTTCTAAATGCCCCACTGGCTTACATTCTACTCCTATTCCTCTGGGTACCTTGAGTAATAAGAATTTTCCTTGTACACACCCATGGCTATCTTCACAGTCCTTTACCAAATAAGGCAGACACAGCTCCACCCACCATGCTGTACAGTAGATAGTTCTTCCAGGGAATTAAGCTTCTGCATTCTCCCCTCTAAAATATACTATATTCAGATAACCTTCTAGGAAAATAGGTTTTTCTTTTGTTTCTTATTTTTGTTTTATTGTATTTATTTTTTGATCATAGCATACATTAGAGATGTCCAATCCTTTTGCCCACTGGTGCATAACAGATGATACATGTCAGCATCAAAACCAAATAAACACATCTGGATAGTAGAGTACTTGCTTCAGTTGGAGCATCCAAAAGACCACTGAGCATTAAAATTGCCCTCAAATAATCTTTTAATGAATTTAAGCTAGAAGACCTTTCTGAATCCCCAGCTCTTCACTCAGTTTGCTGAGCTTGGCTCTTCTTTTCTGAAGATTATCAAAAGCATTTGGATTGATCTTGTATTACAGGAAGTGTATCTCTTTTCAGCTTAGGTAATGCCATCAGAATCACCTGGAAATGGACCTCACTTTGAGTTCAAGAAGTCTGAAAGGACAACTACACTGACATTGACCCACTGACATTGATTCCTCCTAAAGAGGAGTCTACTGTCTCCTAAGACACCTTTCCAAGTTTTTTGTTTAGGCCACCATTTTTCTGGTAGGCTCACAGAGTTTACAAGTGAAATCTTTTATAGCTGGTCTTAGAAAATAAATATTTAAACATATATTGTTTTCTTTGTACACCCACAGGCTTATTTATAGGATTATAAATGTCACATATACATATATTTACACCTAAATGGGCATGTTCATGTTCATGCGGTACTTGATGTTTAATGCACATATCTCCATAAAATGCACCACCATAAAATGGAACTATAACACATCTGCTGAATCATCATTTTCATATTCTGATTTAATTCCTGAATATACTGTTTATAACAAAACACTTTTTGATGTAACCTTAGACTGGTGAGCAAGAAGGGTTATTGTAGAGGGCTCCCTATGTTATCCAAATTATAGAATTTTTTAGTTGGAAGGCAATAGAGGTCATTAATGTCATTTTATGGATAAGGAAACTGAAGTCTTGAGAGTAAGCTTGAGATACCTGCCCAACCTCAAGCTAACTGTGGCAGAACTAAGATTAGGATCCCATTTCAACCAATCCTGAGACCAATGCTCTATCAATAAAAATTGGTTTTAAAAGATGGGGTTATATGATTTAACCATCTTTAAGTTAAATATTGGAGATCAATTTTCTGGACAAAATGGGTCTATCCTAATCTTTCTCAATGGGAATTTGGCTATTATAAAACATCAAATCACTTTTACTGTCATTCTAACAGTCACAGTTATTAAACATTTATTTTGTGCCAAAGATTCTACTAAACACTTTGCATAGATTGTCTCCTTTAATCATCATAAAAATCCTAAGGGGTTATACTATTATGATAGAACTGAGGCCCAGAGAATTCAGTTTCCCAGGATCACACAGCTGGTGTCAGGGATCCAGAATTCAAACACAAGCTCATCTGTTTTAAAGGCATTCCCCTTAACTACCCCATTACAAAAACACTATTAGGCATGTGCATTTAAAATTTCAAGGTTTCAGTGAATGTGAGTATTTACAAAGAGATGTTCCCACAGAAAAGATGCAGAAATAATATGGAACTACAAAACAGCACTGGGGTAACATTAATTATTGTTTACATGTTCATGAGACAGCTTTGTTGTAAAGATTAAATGAGATAATTCCCTATCACTTAAACACATTAGGTCTGTCAGACTCCACTGTTGACTACTTATCTACAATTAAAAAAAGAGAGAAAACAGAACCATAAACCTAAGGATTGGACAGGCACATAAATAGCCAGAGAATAAAGTTTAAAGTCTGATCGTTTTTGTAGTTTAGTGGTTGGCATGCTTGCCTCACAAAACCTGTATCTCTTGTCTATAACTGGTAGAAATATTTTGTTCCTCTGCCTGAATGCCTCTCCCTTTGTCTGTCTCTTTCACCTCTATTTATCTTTCAAGACATGTTCAAACAACTTCCTTTTTGGAGCCTTCCCAAATATCTCTACCTATCCCTAGACCTGCCATGTCCCAGACAGAAAAAAAAATAATAATTTTACCTCCTCTCTTTTCATATAGCACTTCACTCGTGCTTCCCTTATACAACACATAACCCTCTAGAATATTTATTGTCTTATACACTAGTCTCTCCAGTAGACTATAAACCTCTCAGAAGTAGGAACAGGTCTTATTTAACTCTGAATACTTAGTAGTCCCTAGCATAGTACTTCCCACAGAAGTACTTTTTTGGACGAAGTACTTTTTTGGATTAAACTTTTTTGAATGAGTTATTAAGTAGAATGACTTTGTATTAAATAGAACAGGATCATTTCCCCATTATTCTAGTTACAACCCCTGAATTTCTTTGGTACAACATCTGTCCCTGACTTTAACCCCTGCTGCACCAAAACTTGAGACATGTGTATATAACCCAGGTCCAAGCCAATCTGAAGAATTTGCACAGTGATTGACTCATAGGTGGGCACATGACCCAATTCATTCCAATCAGAGCAAATGCCAGGACTTTCTAAGGAGCTACCAGGAGGAGGAGGGGTTTTCCAATATGGCTGTCAATAGCTTTATGTCTCCTAATCAAGGAAGAAGAAAGCAGAATTGAGAAATAGAAGAAACAGTTCTCTTAATGTCACTTAAGTTCTTGAATTCAGTAATTTCTGAATCCATCACAATAATCCTGGACTTTCTTAATTTTCAAATAAAGGTTCATTTAATTTATTTTTTCCAGTTTTACTGAGATATAATTAACATGCAACATTCTACTAGTGCAAGGTGTACAACACAATGATTTGGTATATGTATGTATTACAAAATGATTACCACAATAAGTTTAGTTAACATTGATCATCTCTCAGAGTTACAATTTTTTTCTTGTGATGAGAACTTTTAAGATCTACTCTCTTAGCAACTTTCAAATATACAATATAGTATTGTTAACTATAGTCACCAAGCTGTACATTACTTCCCAGAACTTATTTATCTTATAACTGGAAGTTTTTACCTTTTGATCACCTTCAACCATAAAATTCATTTTACTTTAAGTTCAAGTTGGATTTTCTACCACTTTTAAAAGCAAAAAAGAAAAAACACCCAAATTCCAAATAACACAATTAATTTACTCAGAATATCTCAGTGTCATGCAGGTCAAGAAAAAAGACAAGAGAAACAGAAGTCATAAATCTTAATTAATTCTTATATTAAGAGCTAATTTTTTTCCAAGCAAAAAAAAAAAAATCAAAGTTCAACACTAAGAAAGGAGTAAGGGAGAGAGAGGAATAAAATAGAATAGCTTTCATCAGGTGAAAAAAGCCCTAAATTCCTTTCTTCAGGGTCTTAAGTCACTAACAACCGTAATCTAACATTACGCAGGGTTTCATTGCTCTCCAATCCCTTCATAGCCTTGGGGCCCTTTATAGCCACCATTTTTTATGTTTAACAATTAAGATTGGTGGTGACATATAGAGTCCCAGCTGACAGAGAGACCTAGGAGTCTCAAAAGTAGAGACCACACACACAGAAACATCCATGTGGCATTTCTCATTGGGGAAGTGACTTGTTAGCAAGATTCAGGACAGATTCAGCAAAAATAACTCACTCCTCTTATTAGGTATAATTTCTTCTCTTCTCCCACTTCCTGGTCACTTTGTAAGTGAGCCCATTATTGCTCTGCGTATCAGTTTCCTAGAGTTGGCATCACAAGGTACCACAAATTGGGTGGCTTAAAACAATAGAAATGTATTGTCTCACACTTAAGGAGGCTAGAAGTCCAAAATCAAGGGTTGGCAGGGTTGATTCCATGTGAGGACTACGAGGTAAAATCTGTTCCTTGCCTCCCTCCTAGCTTCTGGTGGTTTTCTGGCAATACATGACCTTCCCTGGCTGATATCTGCCTTCACATTCACATGGTTTTGTCCCTGTGTATATGTGTCTGCGTCCAAACTGCCCCTTTTATAAATACATCATTCATAGCGGATTAGGGGCCCACCCTACTCCAGAATGACTTCTTCTTAACTAATTATATCTGCAACAACCCTATTTCCAAATCTGGTCACATTCTGAGGTACTGGAAGTTAGGACTTAAACATATCAATTTGTGGGGGTGGAAAGAATTCAACCTATAAGACCCTGGCATCAACAATGCCCTCATCTTCAAGACATAAATTTGAGGACCATTATATTTAATGGAATAATGCTAAAGAATAAGAGATTTATTAAAACTAGTTTAGGAATCTAGGTCTGTTAACATAGTTTTGACAAAATTTTAAAAAAGAAAAAAGTTAAATGGATTCAATGACAAGTGAATTATTATGAAGGTTACAGCTGAGTCATCCTGATTACAACAAAACACACACACACACATACACACAGTTTTAGAAACCTTAAAATTAGAACTTACTGGCTCAGCTAACACTGTCTGAATTGGTTTCACCTGTAGAAATATTCTAGCCCAGATTTGATTTTAATTTGCAATTTGAAAGTGCTAAGTCTGAGGTATGAAGAATGCCTTATCTCCCTATTTCTAAGTAAAATTGAAACTTAAATGAGTCAGAAATGATTTCCGAGAACAATGGAAACAAAGCTAAATGTGTAAAATGTAGGTGGTCCCAGCCAGAAAGGTCAGACACACACACAAAAAAGGTTTTACACAAAATAGATGAAGAACATGGGAAGAAGATATATGAGTTATAGTATAGCAACAAATTAGATTCTAGAGCTGAAGTTATTGTCATTTTGAATGTAAGAACAAGTTAATATT
This sequence comes from Diceros bicornis minor, assembly GCF_020826845.1. Lineage (NCBI taxonomy): Eukaryota > Metazoa > Chordata > Mammalia > Perissodactyla > Rhinocerotidae > Diceros > Diceros bicornis. Next base: position 76,893,821 of record NC_080740.1, on the reverse strand, counting down.
TGGAGTGAAGGTCTGTGGCTTCTTGTTTTTTATACATTTAGTTTTATTTTTTAAAAGGGAGTTTGATTAATGCAAGAAAAATTGTTATGCAACCCAAAGAGACCTTTCTTGACGAGGACCTGGAATGACTTATCATCTTTCTTGGACAACTTCCCAAGGAAGAAAACATCAGTCGCAGGAACTTAAAGCAAAGAGCTAGGTCAGCTGAATTTTCCTTCTTCTGTAAGCTTCTGTTAAAAAGATTAGGATTTCTAATAGATATTTCTACCTCCAATTCACTGACTAAGAAAATTGCTTCAAGAAATAAACAGGTTCAAATTTCTTCACAAAACTACTTGGGCTTTTATAGCTACCAAAAGTGGTGATTTGCAGAAGACCACACTGAAATGGTTTTCATTAACAGGTAGAACTCAAATCAACGAAGCTCTCAGACACTTACTCGGACCACGTGATTTAGCATCACAATTCTTAACTTGAACAGGTCGAGAGTGTCAGAAATTGGCCTTACCTTCTTTAAGCTATGTATCTGTGGCTCTGTGCCACATGAACCACATAAATATCCTGAGAATTAAAACTAACACGTGCCTATTAAAATTCTTGACAATGGTGTCAATAAATTCATTGTTAACTATAGTTCATAAAAATGTTTAACAAAGAATAAAACAGGAAGAAAGGATCACAGAAACATATTACTTTAACTAACATTTACTAAGCAGAAAATATCTGAGAGCACTCCACCGGCAATGATGAAGAATCAAAGGTGAATGAAACCCAACCCCAGAACATTATAGCATGAAAGGGAAACAGCCTGATTCTCCCCTTCAATTCTGTTAACAATGGAGGAGGCACCCTCCTGAAACATACTATCTTAAGTGGACCATTCAACAAGTTTCAGCAAATGAATAAACACATGGAGTCTAAATCCTAACAAAATATACAGCAGTTCCATCACTTCAGAAAAGTTCCTCATGCTCCTTACTAGTCAATCCCATCCCTGCTGCTCTCAGAGGCACCCTTTGTTCTGATCAGTTTTCACCATGATTAATTTTTCCTGCTTTAGAATTTCAGATAAATGTTATCAAGCAGTATGTACTCTTGAGCAAGGCTTCTTTTACTCAGCATTTTGTTTTTGAGATTCATCCATGTTTTTGCATGTATCAGTTTCTTTCTCTTTAAGGCTGAAGAGTATACTATTATATACATGTGCCAATTTTATACAAGTGTGTGTGTGTTTAACTCATTCTCCTGTTAATGGCTACCTAGATTGTTTTTAGTTTTTGGCTGTTGTGAATAAAGATGCCATGAATATTCCTGTACAAGTCTTTTTGTGAAATACATTAGCATTTATCTCGGGTAAATATCTAAAAGCAGAATTAATGAATGTAGTACGTGTTTGTTTAGTTTTATACGAAACTACACACATTTTTCCAAAGTGGTGGTAACATTTTACTCTCACACTAATAATGTATGCGAGTTCTAGTTGCTCCAAATTCTCACCAACATTTGGAGTTGTCCATCATTTTTATCTTTACCCACTTTGGTGGGTGTGTAGTAGTAGCTCAGTGGTTAATTTTCCCTGATAACTAATAATGTTGAGCATGTCTTTTGCGCTTATTGGTAAATCCTATGTTCATACCGTTTGCCTACTTTTAATTCAGTTATTTTTTTATTGCTGAGTTTTAGGGATTCTTTCTATATTCCAGATATAATTGTTTTGTTATCTACACGTTTTGCCATTATTTTCTTCCAGTCAGTGGCTTGCTTTTGTATCTTCTTAACAACATCTGGTGTTGCTGAATTTTCAAATATTTGGGGATTTCCTAGATATCTTATTGTTACTGATTTCTAATTTAATTCCATGGGTTGTTTGATAATACAGTCATTAGGATTTCAGTGAATGTGCCACGTGCACTTGAAAAGAATGTGTACTCTGAATTTCTTGGGTGTAGTGTTCTATACATGTTAAGTCAAGGTGTTCCACAGTGTTGTTCTAATCTTCTTGCCTTTACTGATTTTTTTGACTCATTTTATTTTTCAGTTACTGAGAGGGAGTGTTAAATCTCCGAATGTATTTGTCTATTTCTCTCTTTAATTCTGTCAAATTTTGCTTCACATATTTTGATGCTCTGTTATTACGTGCATACATATTAGGATTGTTATGTCTTGCCAATGAGTTGATCCTTTTATCATTTAAAAATGTCTTGCTTCATCAATGATAATACACTATAATGAAGTCTACTTTATTTGATATTAATACAGCTAGTCTACCCTTCTTATGATTAGTGTTTGCAGGATATATCTTTTTTCATTCTTTTACTTTCAGCTGACTTGTGTCTTCACATTTAATATGTGATTCCTGTAGAAAGCATAAAGTACTGTCTTGCTTTGTTATTCAGCCTGATGATCTATGTCATTAATGGGCACGTTTAGCTACATTTAATGTAATTATTGATATGGTTGGATTTAGGGCAAGTATTTTGCTATTTGTTTTCTGCTTGTCCCATCCTTAATTTTTCCCTTCCATCCCTCCTTTCTTTCCTTCTTGTGGTTTGAATACTTTCTAAAATTCTATCTCAACTTCTCTATTGGCTTTTTTTTTTTTTTTTTTTGCTGAACAAGATTCACCCTGAGTTAATGTCTGTTGTCAATCTTCCCCTTTTAGTATGTGAGCCACCACCACAGTATGGCCACTGACAGATAAGTGGTGTAGGTCTGTGCCCAGGAACCAAACCCGGGCCGCCAAAGCTGAGCGCATTGAACTTAACCGCTAGGCCACCAGGCCTGGCCCTCTATTGGCTTTTTAGCCATTCTTTTTTTCATTATTATATTTTAGTGTTTCCTCTAGAGATTACAATATACATCTTTAACATTTCACAATCTAGTTAGAGTTAATATTGTACTAACTTATGTAAAATGAAAGATCCATGCATATAACTAATTTTTCTCCATTTTTATGATATTGTTCTTCTACAGATTATGTCTACATATGCTATACACCACATGATACAATATTATACTTTCAATTTAAATAAAATTTATCTGAATTTTGAGCTATTAGAAATATAAAATATAGTATTTTATACTTAACATATTTACCATTTAGAAGGTTCATTCTTTTCCTAACATTCAAGTTTCATCTAAAATTATTTTTCTTCAGCCACAATTTCCTTTAGCATTTCTCCTCATGCAGGTCTGCAGCTAACAAATATATTTTTTATTTCTCAAATGCTGTTATTTCATCTTCATTCTGGAGTGATATTTTTCTTGGTTGTCTATTTCTGGGTGACAAGTTTTCCCTTCTCTCAGCACTTTAAATACACTGTTCTTCTGTCTTTTTAACACCATTGTTTCTGATGAGACTTCAGCAATAATTTTTATCATTGTTCTCTTGTATATAATGTGTTATTTTTCTTTGTATTTTAAAGATTTTCTCTTCATTTTTGTCTTTCAGTAATTTGACAATGATGTATCAAATATAGTTTTCTTTGTATTTATCCTTCTTGGAGTTTGCTGAGTTTTTTGAAGCACTTAATTTGTGCCATTCTTCAAATTTGGGAAATATTTTTTCTGCTCCATTCTCTCTTTCCTTCTCTCTCTCTGTCTCTCTCAGGCTCCAATTACACATATGTTGACCTTTTGCTATTGCTCCACAAATCTCTGAATCCCTGGCCGTCAGTTTTTAATATTTTTTTCCCCTTCTGTTTTTCAACTTGAATGATGTCTATTGATCTATCTTCACTGGTTCTTTCTTCTGTCAGCCTAAATCTGCTATTAAACGTATCCAGTGAATTTTTTACTTCAGACATTGTATTTTCCAGTTCTCAAATTTCCATTAGATTCTTTTTATAGTTTCTATCTTTCTGCTGAGATTTTTCTATCTTTTTATTCTTTATGATCTTATTTTCCTTTACATCTATAGTTATAATAGCTACTTTAAAACGTTTGCTACTTCCAAATTCGTATTGGGTTGGTCTCCATTGATTGTCTTTTCTCTTGAGTGTGGGACGTGTTATTCAGTTTCTTTATATATTGCATGTTGGATTATGTCCCAAATATTGTCAATGATTTATTGTAGAGACTCCGAATTCTACTTTGCTCTTCTCAAGAGTTTTTAATTTGTTTTGTTTTAGCAGGTGGTTAATTTGCTGAACTCAAACTCCACACACTGTCCTCTGTCTAGGAAATCTCTATTCAGTTATTTTAGCCTAGATAGTAAGCTTGGAGTCTGTCCTGCACATGCATACTTCATAGTTAGCCAGACAGTTGGAGTTTACATGCAGATTTGAGGACACACCCTCTGTAACTCTTCCTTCTGAGGTTTTTCATTTCACTTTTTGACAGCTAAAGTCACCCCAAATCAGATTTAATAATTCTTTAATCAACAACTGTGTGAGTTTTTGTCCAAGTTTTAGCTCGTGCTACAGACGAGATCGGATGGCCCTGCTGTTGGCTTCCAGTTAGAATGCCTGCCGTAAGGCTATCTCATACATCCCCAAAGCATCAGCCTTCCATAATGCCTGGAAGCCAGTACAGCACGTAGTAAAGCTCAATAAATATTCTGAAATTAATAAATAAATGACATAAACCACACATGACGCATTGGAGTCAGGCAGACCCTAGTCCAAATTCCTCCTCTGCACTTTTTTTTTTATTATTTGATCTTGGAAAAGTCACTTAATGTCTCTGTCCTAGGTTTTCTCCTCCTTAAAATGAAGAGAATAATAGCTACTTCTCAAGCTTCAGTTAATTAGGTAGTGTTTGGCACATCAACCTGCAAGGGCTCTCCTTATTATTATTCCAAGGTTGATTGAGAAAAGTTTCATGGGAAGAGTGTACTGTTGAGGAATTCAAAGGAGGCAGCAAAAGTTTTCATTTGGAGGAGAGACTTTTTGGAGGGATTTAGTATTTGAGGTAGGCCTTGAGGGATAGAAGTTATTTAATTCAAAATATTTGCTTCCAGTATTTCACATTGACATATTATGTCCTTATTTATCTCTATAAGTATATATGTATATACGTGTATATATTTATATCTATATTATCTATAGTTATATCTATAGGTGTCTATATCTATATATAGATATCTGTATATCTATAAATATACATATATGTATGTACAAGTATGTATTCATATAGATCTATAGATATAGATAGTATACATATGGATGTATATATATATACATATATGATGTATACACAGATCTATAGATATAGATGCAGATTTGGATATAGATTAGGTATATCTATACATATATGGATATGGATACACATGCATATACATTTAAGAAAAAACAAAGAATCAAAATGTCATTTAAAAATAGGTCAAAAACAAGGTCAAAAGCCCTGAATACTAAGACTTTTGCAAAGCTAAAGATGATTAGGAAAATCATGAAACATATGAGTTCAAAGCACTTACCAGAATAATTATACTCCCTCCGTCAGAGATGTGCTAAAATCAGAATTAGCATCATGTCTGACACTTGAAATTTGGATACAAACTTCCTTATTCAAGAGAATTACAAAATGTGCGCCTCAGAGCTGAGTTTTTGCTATCTCTTGAGCTAATCCGATTGTGACTTCAGATGATGTTCGAAATTCCACTGGTGTTGCAAAAGGAATGGGTTATTCAAGCCTTCTTCCTCTGATATGTCAGACCTTGACAATGGTCTTGATGGTCTGGTAAGGCATGGTATACTAATATAAGAGATTGTTGACCATTTTAAGACAGTGAGACCCAATGACAGGGAAAGTGATATTTTGGAGTTCTGAGTTCTAGCCCTGGCTCAGCTACCTGCTGTGCAAATGTACCGAAGTGAGGCAATATCTCTTGCTCATTCCCTCCTGGTTAAAATTGGGGGTGGGACGAATGTCTCATTTCTTTTCTAGATAACATTTCTAAAATGAATTTGTGAACAGTCTACAAAAAGAATAGGCACTATCATGATGAAATATACTTATAACGACGTGGCAGTTTGGGAATTTGTTTTTATTGTACCACATTTAATAACTGAAGGCTAAAAAAATACTTTTAATCACATAAATTCTTTTAAATAATGTGTAATAATAAAAAGAAATATTAAATCAAGCATATTCTCAATTAGTGATCAATAACTCTTCCTTAAAATAGAACTTTAAAATTATGATCAACAATGAGGAGCAAATTGCTGTTTTGAAGTTGAAAGAAATCTAAACTTGCTCACAAGGTAGCAACTGTATACTGTCAAAAATACAATTTCTCAAATATACAATGTGCTTGCTTTTATAGATAGGTCCAACAATTTTTCTTGACAATTTTTATTTGTTTCTTTTTGATAATCTCTCTCTTTCGGAAATTTCAAAGTGATACGTAAGGATCAAAAAGAAATTCTACTTATATTTTCTTTTGGGTCGAGGACTTGGTTTGAGTAACTTTCTTCATTGTGATCATCTTTCAGTCTAAGCCAAAACCGTTCTACTATTTTTATGGCAACATTAATCAGTTCTATTTTTGGAACTGATTGTAATAAAGAGCAATTTGAAAATGTTATCAATGATCTTGATTGCAAAATAAAATTGCAAATTGTTTGGAGAGCTGAGTTTAATAACAGGCTTTCTCTCCTGTGCTAGGAATGATCACTACCTCTACAGACCTCCCTCCTGCTGCTGTCATTGGAGAATAATTCTTGACTCTGGGATTCTTGTCCCAGAATTTGTCATTGCCTATTTGACCTTGAGCACGTCAACTAACTATTAATTTTTCCGTACCTTGATTTTCTTCACCTGTAATAACGGGATAATACTTATCTTGCCTAAGTCACAGGTTTATTGTGAAAATATAAGGAGTTACTATTTGTGAAAATGCTTTGTAAATTATAAAGTGCTATAGAATGTATTTTTATTTTCTTGATTTAGCTTTAAGAAGATATTCCAAAGAAACAGTATCACAAACATGTCTTTTCTAGGACCACTAAGTCTAAGGAAGTTCACATAAAAGTAATGTACTGCAAGCACTAATTCAAGTCTATGAAATAAGTGTGGTGGTAAAGATTGGGGCTCTACAGTCAGAAAGAATTGTTCAAGTCACAGTTCTGTCTATTATTGACTCTTTGACTTGGAACAAATTAGAGAATTTATCAACTTACTGATAAAACACAGATAATATCTACTTGATAACCTATTAATTAGGACAGGCTAGGACAGGTTATGCTGTGATAACAAACAATTCCAAAATTTTAGCTGCATATACAACAAAGGTTTTTTTGTTTTCCCTTTCACTCATGCTATATGTCCTTTATGGGTCAGTTGAGGGCTCTACTCCTTTTCCTCTCACTCTGGAAACTTTCCTGATAGAGTAGCTACCACATAAAATTTTGTTGATCACTAGGGCAGAGGAAAAGTGAGAGCAGGTAATTGTGTACTGACATGGCTTTAACTGATTGTATGTCACCAGCCAAAGAAAGTCATAGGGCCTCACAAAACTTCAAGGGGCCAGAAAAGTATAATCCTATTATAGGCTTTGGAGGAAAATTGGAAATATTTGAGCGATAGCCCTAATTATTGTCACAAACAAATTGTTGTGAAATTACATAAACATGAAATGCTTATCACAGTGCCTGGCACATATATGAAGGTTTCAATAATGTTTTATTAAGGTGTACTTATTACCTCAGTTAACTTGTGTTTACACACAGAAATAATTTTGAAATTTCCATAACCTTAACTTACAATGCCTTGACTGATGAAGCAGAAACCTGGAGAATCTAACAGAAACTTGAGTGTTTAGTTTATTCCGTAATAAGGGATAATAATTTCTCTCCCTTAAAATACTTTTTTTCTCCCTTAAAATACTTTCTACTTTTTTAAAAATACTTTTTTCTCCCTTAAAAAATAATGGTAAAGAGAAATATTATGACTATATGAAAATATTATGTGACATTGCAAAGCAGTTCGAGCTTCTAAGAAGTACCTGTGTGACACACATTGAATCTATTTTTTTATTGAGAGATACCCCAGAGCTATAATTCCTGATGCTTCAAAGAAGAGATAAAACTTGCAAATGATATTGCTTTTTAAATGAGTGCGCTTCTTTCCCTGGAAGCCCTCTGACTGTTCTTCCATTCTGCATAGAGACTGTGATTTAGGTTGACTCTCTGTGATCCCAAAAATATCCTAGCCTCTACTCCAGATGACAATTACAGATAAGCAAGTGAGAGGGAGAAAAAATGGAAAAACAAAGGCGCTCACAGAGTCACTAGCATGGTTCCTCGGTACACGGTACACTCACTGACAATTTCTTCTTAGTTAGATGGCTTGCATATCCTCTCATTTAGTCCTACAGTTGGCCATATTTCTAAAACATGATGCCAATTATTCAGGCTTTTTTCAACTATGTAAGAATAAATATCTAAGCTCTGTATTTTTATGTCCAATGTAAAGGTATCCTGTACAAAATCAGGAATATATAAATTAGTAATATTATGTAAAAATAATGAATTTATGGAACCATAAGGTCCATAACAGAAGAAATGGGTCATACTTATCTGGTAGTGGTGGCTCCCACCCTTCATCCCCACAGCTCCAGCACAGGCTCAAAAATGTTCATTAAAAAGTGGATGATGTTTAATGTCAACTCAGATATCTGGGTTGTTATGTATGACATTCTAGACAAGCTTCTTGAATGTGGTGCTCCAGGTTGGGGTGGCAGGAAGTAAGTAGTATTCTTAACCAGCTCAGAATTTGGAGTTATAAAAGAACGGTTGTTATATTCAGTTCAGCAAGTGTCTTCATATTTCCTAGCCTACCAGCCTCACGACCAGATGTGCTTAACTATGGGCCCTTTTAGACACGTGCACTGGTTTTGAGAAAGCAACTCTCAGTTGCTTTGGAAAGTACTATTTTGGGGGCGTGGGCACAATTAGATATTCAATTTTATGCATGTGTTATATCTCTGATAGACTTTTCTTTTCTCTTTTCTCCCCCTTTCTTTCTTTCTTTTCTTTTCTTTTTATTTTTGTAAATCTATTTGCTGGAGTAGAATTCTGGCCCGGAGAGATGCAGCATTTGTCAGTGGGAGAAGGTGTGGGTGGGAACAAATGTATTTTTCGAGTCACTGCCTCACTCTGCACTCAGAGCACGACTCCTACTGCCGGGATGGATACCTGCGAGTATTCTTCCCTCAGGGACAAGCTTCAGTGCTTAATTTATGGACGTGCTCAGCCTGCTTTTAGAAAATACCTGGTGATGAAGGACTAAGAATCAAGGAAAAAGATCAAGTTCTCACAGTAGCTGCTTGCTAATTAATCCCGGTGATTAACCACCTGAGAGAATCATCTAAGAATAGCTGTATTGGGCAGTATTTCTTTCTTTTTTCCTCTATCTTTGGCTATCACAAACAGGAGAAAATAGAAAGTATTTGGAAAGGAATCTTTTGATAGTTTTAAAACAATAATCAAGGCTGTACTAATGACTTCAGTGATTTTTGCTTCGGTGAGCCATATCTCTTGAAGAGAAAGCAGGCCTGTCTTTCTCTGCAGCCTTGTTTTCTTTTTCGAATAATCCAGCTTGGGATATCTTTAGATGTATGCATAAAGCCATATAAAAGATTTGAGATTTTCATAAAACCCAAACTCTGGAGGCAGCAAGGTGAATTCTAGATAGCATTATCCATTTCATTATAAAATATGTAGCTCAATCAGGAAGGAAAATTTTATGATTAATGTTTCACCATATAGACAAAATCCAAACTTAGTCATTTTAAATTATCTAAGGTCTGCAATAATTTATTAAATAGTCTAAAGGGTTCTATTGTAGGTATGTTTGTATATACGCATAAGTTAGACATAAAGCATTAAAAAATGTATTGAACACCTACCATATGCCAAGCACTATATTATAATTATACACAAACTCAGATGTCTTTATGTATGATGCTGTACATTCATATATTTATCTTAAAACTAATGATGAATGTGTTGGCTAAAATGGTTATAGCATCAATTTTGTTCAACAACTTTGAGATGACATAAAATTCTACCACCCAGAGATTTCTGATAGCATTTCATTGCAGATTAATCTAGATATTTACCTCTACATATACATATATAGAAAAATTTCAAAAATGGGATCTACAGATCATTTAGAAATATAGTATGATTTAAAAATCATGAGAATGAATGTGTTCTTTTAATAGTATTATCTTTTTAAATTATCATTACTATGCAAATATTTACTCTTAGTTGTCCAGATTCTGCCCTCTAACGAATCAAGTATATTGCCTTTGAAAGGGACTGCACTGAGTTTCATTATCCAACAGTCAGTCCATTAATTCCTTCTAATCACACTGTGGTGCAGTAGGAACATGGAGCAAGCTCAGAAATTCTCCCACTAACTAGACATATGACCTTCGGCAAACATTACCCGTCCCTAGAGTTCATTATTTGTATCCATTCAATGAGGAAACTAGAATAAATGACTTCTGAGTCTTAGCGACTTCATCTAATCTCTCCAGGGAGGTCAAGGCTTCCTTTTAGATACCTATCCCCCTGGTCTACTAAGATGAGTCCCAGGGCAAAGAGGCACAGATGAGCCCACCTTCATTCTTTCACCCAACAGAACTATACTAAGCTCAGCTTCTGCGCCAGGCACTCAGGATATAGAGGTAAACAAGCAGATATGACTCCCCATCCAACAAATTTTATTTTCTGGATACTTAAATCTTCCTCTAGTCTGAATTTGAATGTAACTGAGCCAGATTTTAGAATTCTGGAGGCTTATATGTGAAATACCAGGGCAAGAGATCAAAAAGGTACGATTTAGAGTTGAAGCCTAGCTAGTGATAAAAAAAATGCATTTGTTTGTCTTGTTTTCTGTGTAACCGAGTTTCTAATCTATCGTGGTGGTTGCTGATGAGACAGCATTCAAGGATTTAGAGATCTTGAATCTCTACCACATACCACACATACTCACATATGAACACAGTTCTTTGCAGCTCTAAAAGTCTGCCATTTTTGGGTAGGTCTAGTATATAATGAATTTTTGGATGTTAAGTATTTGTTCAAAATCAGTTAGGATATCGGTCAGCATTGCCAGCACCTGGAACGTTGTAGAGACTGGATATATGTTTGTTAAATGAATTAATTATTCAGGTTCATCTTTTCTCCAAGTGCTAAACCCACACACTGGAATATAGAGATGAGAGGCAGGGGTCCATTGCATTTACCTAAACTTTAGCCAGAACATGCTGATTGCATCCTAGATATGCAGAGATTGGAGGCAAACTAGAAAAGGGAAAATGGCCAAAGACTTCTGTTCCTTTGCCTTCTAAATCTCGTGCTCGGTTATCATCCACTGAACTAGTCATGAGTATGCCTTGAGTTGAGGATAGAACAGGGACATTACAGAATCAGAAAGTTCAATGCTATTTCTTTATTGATGCAATCATTTTTATTGAGAGCCTACTATGTCTTGGGTATGTTCTACATTCTGCAAATTAAGAAGCAAATATATGTTTTTTCAAGACTCACTCAATCAGATCTTTATACAAAAATAATCCAAAAAACAAATCTCAGCTTAGAATGAGGTTAGAACAAGAATGCTATCCCAAAGATCTTTTCTAGGAAGCTAAACACATTTTTCAAATCACATCACTGTTTTCCTTATTATCACCTGCAAATACATTTCAGAAGACAATGGTATTCACAGATTTGAACAACAAGGGTGTTCTGGTCCTCTCATTACTATGCTGGTTCTTTCCTTCCTAAGAAGAAATATGTATATTTTAATTATGTATATTTCTTCTTAGGAAGGAAAAATGTCAGTCGGGTGAAATTGCTGCGGTATTTTTCTTCTCAACTGTGTGCAATTCGTTTCTTTAGCTGTGTGTCAGTTGCCTAGGAAACCTTAGTAGAGTAACATTTGATTGGCTATCATCTTGGACCTATCCATGAGAGTTCTGAGCATAGAGTTAGAGTGGCATAGCCCCAGATAAGTTGTTCCGAAGATATAACAATGCCTCTCTGTGCTTATTTGCAAGCAGATGCAAACTATACTGAGTTTGAGGTGTCATCATGTCATCATGTTTCAGGATGATCTGTGCATGGAATTTTGAAGACCCTTGTGGCAGACACTATATAGCACTATTTTCTCAGTACTGCAACCTTTATCTCTTAACAGGTATTCAAAATTTGTTTTCTAACCTGTAGTCTAGAATTCTTAATTTAAGGTCCAAATTTGAGATTCTTAATTATAATATCCCTCCAGAGAAGTAGAGCTGTTTATTAAGCTAGGATGTTTTACCTGCTTATGGTAAACAGACTAAAAGTATGGTAGACTAAAAGTATCTACAATATATTTTCCAGCACTGTCATACTCCTTACATCATGTATTTAACAATAATTTTAATATCTGTTATACACTACAACTTATAAACTGTTTCTACATACATTACCTCATTCAATTCTTTCCGGAACCTGTGAGCTAGGTAAGACAAGCCTAATTAGTACACTTAAAAGATGAGATATTAAAGACCCAAAATGATGAAGCTATTTGTGTGTATTCACACAATTGAAAAGTAGCAGATTTCTGGGTCTGCTGACTAAGTTCTCTGGGTCTGCTGATTAAGTTGTCTCCATAAGAATTTCTAATTGTCCACATCTAACAAAAAAGCATGTCCTGGTTGCCTTCAGATTCAAAATAGATCCCAAATCCATTTCTCTCATTCTCTGTTATATCACTTATTTTTCCTCCAGTCTTCCACAGTAGCCTTCTAAATAGTTTCCATGAAACTACTCTTACTTCCTAAAATTCATTCTCCCCACAGTAGCCAACTATTTTTAAAATTTTAATGTAGGTGTTTTTGAAGTAAAATTTACATGCCACAAAAGGCACGAGTTTGTAAAAATGCAATTTAATGAGTTCTGATAAATATATACTTTTACCAAAATTGGGATATAGAACATTTTCAGAACTCCAGAAATTTCTTTCATGCCCTCTTCCAATCTCCATACCTCAGAGGCAACCACTATTTTGATTTATTTCACATGGATACTTATGTAAATGAAATCATACAGTATGTACTCTTTTGACTCTGGCTTCTTTCCTCAACAAAATATTTTTGAAATGCATCCATGTTGTTGCATGTGTAAGAAGTTTGTTATTTTTAGTGCAGTGTCGTATTCCATCATAAGCATAGACCTAAATTTTTTTATCTGTTTTACTGTTGATGGACTTGGGTTATTTCCTATTTTTGATTATTATGCCATAGTAATTTTTTTAGTAAAAGTCTTATTTTAGAATAGTTTCAGATTTACAGAAAAGTTGTGAAGACAGTATAAAGAGTTCCCATATACCCCACATCCAGTTTACCTTATTACTAATATCTGATATTAGTGTTGTATATTTGTCACAACTAATAAACCAATGTTGACACATTATTATGACCTAAGGTTCATACTGTATTCAGATTTCCTTAGATTTTACCTAATGTTGTTTCTCAGAATTCCACCCAGGATATCATATTACATTCAGTTGACATGTTTCCTTGGGCTTCTCGAGACTGACAGTTTCTCAGACTTTCCCTGTTTTTGATGACTTTGAGAGTTTCGAGGAGCAGTGGAGAAGCATTTTGTAAAATATCTTTGAATTGGAGTTTCTTTTTTCTTACTATTAAACTCGAATCACGGGTTTTTGGGAAAAAGGCCACATACATAAGGTGGTCTTTCATTCTCAACACGTCATAGCAAGAGTTCATGATACCAACACGACGTCACTGTGGATGTAAACCGTGATCACCTGTCTGAGACAGGTGTCTATTTGTCACCTGTCTGTTTGTCAGGTTTCTCCACTGTAAGCTTTCTCTTTTTCCTCCTTTCCATAACGTACTCTTTGGAAGGAAGTCACTATGTACCGCTCACACTTAAGGGATAGCAAGTTATGCACACTCCTCCCACCTTGAGGGGGGAGTATCTACATAAATTTAGAATTCTCCTGCAGAGGAAACTTGACTATTCTCTATTTATTTATTTATTAAATGACTTATTTATATAACTATGGGCTCATGGATATTTATTTTATGCTTTATATTTTAGTACAACACTATGTTATTTATTTTGCCCCTCAACTTGTTTCAGCTTTGGCCTTTGGAGCTCTTTCAGTTGGCTTCTGTGCCCTTTGGCATAATCCCATAGTTGTGTTAGGCATTTTGTTTTGTTCTGTTCTGTCTTGTTGTGTTTTCAGTTCTTCCTTCCTTTCTGGCACTACAATGTGCTTCAAGCTCATCTAGTATATACCGGCCCCAACCCTAGAATCAGGCTTTTCTTCAAAAGCCTTGGCTCCTTTTATTTGGAGAATAGTATTAGAAACCAAGAGCTTCTATAAGCTCATCGGTGTCTTCACAGAATGAAAGATTTTAATGTTAATAAAGTCCAATTTACCATCTTTTTTTTCTTTCATTGATTGTGTTTCTCGTGTTGTTTCTAAAGGGTCATCACCAAACCCAAGGTCACATAGATTTTTCTCCTATGTTTTCTTCTAGAATTTTTATAGTTTTTCATTTTACTTTTGGGTATATAATCCATTTTAAATTAATTTTTGTGTAAGATACAATATCTGTGATTAGGTTCACTTTTTTTTTTTTTTTTATGAGGAAGATCAGCCCTGTGCTAACATCTGCCAATCCTCCTCTTTTTTTTGCTGGGGAAGACTGGGCATGGGCTAACGTCCTTGCCCATCTTCCTCCACTTTATATGGGACGCCACCACAGCATGGCTTTCCAAGCAGTGGGTCAGTGCGTGCTGGGGATCCAAACCGGCGAACCCCAGGCCGCCGCATCGGAGCGCGCACTTAACCACTTGCGCCACTGGGCCGGCCCCTAGGTTCATATTTTTATATGGACTTCCAATTGTTTTTTTCCAGCACCATTAGTTGAAAAGACTATCCTTCCCAGCACCGCTGGTTGAAAAGCTATCCCTTCTCCATTGAATTGCCTGTGCCTTTGTTAAAAATAAGTTGACTAAATTCGTGTCTGTTTCTGGGCTCTTTATATTGTCACATTGATCTGTGTGTCTATTCTTTCACCAAAAACGAGGTGTTGTAATTACTATAGCTTTATAGTAAGTCTTGAAGTAGAGTAGTTTAGTCACCCAATTATATTTCGTTTCTTCAGGATTATGTTGGCTATTCTATGTCCTTTGCATCTGCATATAAATTTTAGAATTGGTTTGTTGATATCTATAAAAAAGCTTGGTAAAATTTTGATTGGGATAAGGTTGAATCTATAGATCAAGTTGGAAAGAACTGACATCTTCACGACATTGAATCTTCCAATCTATGATCACACAATATATTTCCACTTATTTAGATCTTCTTTTATCAGTGTTTTTTTAGTTTTTCTCCTACAGATCTTCTGCATATTTTCTTAGATTTATACCTAACTACTTACTTTTAGGGGACTAATGTAAATAGTATTATTTTTTTAAATTTCAAATTCTAATTTTTTATAGCTGGTACACATAGTAAATTTTGAAATAACCGATATCATGTTTAACCATAGCACTTAAAATGCAAATTCCTTACCCTGGCCTACAAGACCCTGTCAATCTCTCTATGCTATCTCAAAGCAGGTTACCCTTTGATTCCTAAAAATCAAACTCACTGTCTTTTTTATTTCTTGACTTATTCCAAGCTTTTTCATGCCTCAGAGTTTTTGCACTTGCCCTTCTTTTTGTCTGGATTTCTCTTCTCCTAAGTGTTTCCCTCTTTGGTTCTGGCGCCTTTCATCCTTCAGGTCTCGATTCAAATTTCTAATGTCAGAGTGGCCTTCCCTAATCACTACATCTAAAATAGCCTCAATTTTCCTTTCTTCACTTCTCTTCATTTATCCTTCATAGCCTTCATAGTACTTGTCACTATTTGACATGATCTTGTTTGTTATTTTTCCTAGTTATTATTGGTCTTCTCCCAAATAGAATGTAAATTAGATGAGAGTAGGGACTTTGCCTTTTTCATTCACTATTTTATTCTCAGTGCTTACCATGTCTAAAATATAGTAGATGCTCATTTAAATATCTCTGAATGAATGAATATCTTTTCTTTTAACAAGAAAGATATACCAAGAGATATACCAAGGTGAAATGCCTCAACTTCAACAAAATCTTCCTTGAGTCCCTAAACTGGAAGGTGATTACTCTTTGCTCTAAGTCTCCCTATAAATATATTCCTTCTTATGCAATTATTTATAATCCTCCTTGTTTACACGAATCTTTTGTCTCCTACTGTGCTACAAAATCACTGAGAACAGGGGCCGTAATTTATTCATCTTTTGTATTCTCCATATCTTCTAAGAAAGTATCTTATATTTGAATTTTTAAAAAATGAGTAGATAGATAGTGGATGGGATAGTAATTGGAAAACATTGGATCTGATCCAAACAAATTTCACCCATTAATCTTGTAACTATTTGAAAACTACCTCACCTCAGTAGGCCTTATTTTAAAATGAAGGAATTAGATTACATTGGTAATTCTTAAAATTCTTACACTTTTTTTTTTCTTTTGAAGGAGGTGTAGCAGACACTGTCAGTGCTACACCCATATCCCCTGGGATCTCTTTACCACTTCATGAACATCAGATCCCAGTGTGCTTTTATTTCCAACAGCTAGAACCTGTCTCCCTTCATTGGAAGATTGTCCTCAGGCTTCCTGAGAAAGCTTTACCTGCAGAGAGTCAGAATTAAAACCCCTCATCCCCACCCCCACCCCTGGGAAGCCATGAGCCAGTGACTAAGGATATAGCCTATAAATGTCCCAGCTTCTTAGGCTGATACCCACAAATTTGCATGAGGCTTACTCAGTCTCCAGAGCTCCCCTGCAAATCAGACTCAAGGGTCCCCTCAGCAGGACTTGGTTTGATATCTCACCCTTGCTTGGCTTCCTGCCATTCCCAGTCTCCCTTTGTCATTTGACAACATGTTGCTCTTAGAAATATTTCCTAATAGATCACTTTCACATGAAACCTCATCTCAGAGCCACTTCCAGGAAACGTAACTTGAGTTTTGAGACAGTGTGTCAGAGACCCCCTTGAGAGTTTGCTAAAAACTATGGCTTCTCCTCAGAAAAAAAAAAAAAAAAGCATTATTCATGCAAAAATATTTATATAATCTATGGATTTCAATTTAACAATCCCTTGACTAAAAATCTCAAAGGTAACTTTTTGTTCTTAAATTCATTCACTCCTTCACAAATATTTATTGAGTGTCTACAGTATACCTGTCATCATTGTAATTCCTGAGAATATTGGAGTGAATAAAACCAACCAGAATCTTGCTTCTGTGGAGTTTATCTTCAAGTAGAGGAAGACGATAATAAAATGCATAAGAAAAAGAGGAGGAAATGTTAAGCATCACACAGATAATTAAAATAGATAGAAAGCTACTGAGTGACTATCTTATGTATGATGATCAAAGGATTCCTCTGGGAGGATGAGGCATTTAAGCTGAAATTGTAATGACAAGCAGGAGTCAGCAATGCAAAGATCACGGGGTAGCAACACAGGCAGAGGGAACAGCGAGTGCAAAATCTCTAAGTTAAGAACAAGCTTGGCAAGTCTGAGAATCAAAAAGGTCTAAGTGTCTAATGCATGATTTGCAAAGTAGAGAGTGGTATGAGATGAGGTTGAAAAAGTATTCAGGCACCTGATGATGGAGGGTAAGTCAGGGTAGAGAAGTTGGATTTTATTCTAGGTAAAATGGGGATAATGACAATCAGTGCTAGTCTTCTCCTGGAACGTTCCACTGCTAAATGCTATAATACAGGGATTGGACTCCAATCAGTTCCATTGACATCAGCCCTTCCCTCATCTTTCCTCACATATCCCTTCCTTGTCACCTGACTATAAGTTAATCGGTCCCTTGTTCCTACTGGCTAAATCTTCCCCCACAGGAGAAAAGGGGAAATGACATGATAAGTAATTATATCAGTTAAAAGTAATCTCTAAATGACCCTAACTCCATGAATGATGAGAATTTCCCTGAATACTTACACTGATAAAATGAACCATTCTTGACCTCTGACTAGGTCTAGGGCTAGGCTTCTATTCAGAGGACCCTTACACTGAGGTGATAAACTCTTAGAGCATACAGCATACATGTTACTGCTATCTTCACTTTTGTTTATGTTGAGTGGGTGGAGATTTGCATTGATGGCCATTGTTACTATTGATTTCATATGGACTTAATTTCAAAAAAAACCCCTACAGATTCTCACTTTTTGAAGTCCCTAAAATTCAGGGGAAGCTTGTCTAAAAACACAGACACTACCAGAATCTCACACGCAAGCAAAAAAAAAAAAAAGAAAAAGCCACAATATGGCTTCTGAAATATGTTTTTTCCAACTCTTTCACTGGCACCATTGTGGTTATTCTACAACTGATGCCCCCTAACAGGAAAGCAGTCTTCTGACAAAGCAAGCTTGATAAGACAGCTGGAGTTTCTTGGAGAATGTTGACCAAAGTAATTACTGTATTTCTGACAGCAGCTGTAAAGTTTCTGTTGCTAGGGTAGAACTTAACCCCTAACTAACTGAATTCTAAGGATTTCACTGTATATTTTGCTGACACACACAGTACTTTTAAGAATATGAGCTATTTAATTGGATTAATAGCATAATTATTTCTTGATACCCTAGATTCAAATGTTTCACAAAAATATTTACATAACAGATGAAGAAAAGGTGATTCTCTTGACTGGTCTGCTTGTCCCTGCTTTGGTTTCCAAGTTGTGTGTACCCTAACATTTAGGCTACTTGGTAAGCAACAAAACATAAGCTGTTTCGGATACAATAAAGCTTGAAGCAATATGGAGGTAATATAGAGTAAAATGCAGTACTTTCTCTAAGCCCAGATTGCCAAAATTATATGTAAAATTTCTGTCTCCTACTCTCCCCCAAATTATCAAAAGTCATTGTTTTGCAAGAACTAGTTGCCAAATATTTGCCGAGAATCTACTATTTTCAAGACCCTAATCACTAATGGATTACAAAGAAGTACAAAGCATACTTTCTGTCTTCAGAGTTTATGCTACAGGTATGATAGGTATGGCACTGAGATATACGAAAAAATAACTATCGAGAGCAGGTAATAAATTCACAGGCATGGTCATGATCAAAAGTTTATTACCTAGTGCCTGGTTGCTGTGCAGGAGGATTCTGAATAATACTCAAACAGATGATGTGCACAACATTGGTTTAGGAATTTTGAGGATGTCAAACTGTGAGAATAAAATGCTACCTCGATTATAGTAAAAGTGTTTATGGTAGTCATAATAGTAGTAGTAGAGTTAGTAGGTATAAGAATAGCAAACACTTACTAATCAGACACTACATGCCACACGCTTTACGTTTATTATTTCTAGCCCTCTTAACAATCCTATGAAGTAAGCACTATGAGTAACACTTTTACAAATGAGAACTGTGAGGCTCACAAACATCCCAAATTAGGAATTCAATCAGAATTCCAAAGTCAGGACTTCTTGTCTCAGCCATGATACCCTTAAGCCAACCAAATCAGGCTTCTGGGAGGGGACAAGATTGGAAATAAGTTTAGCATGTATGAAACTTGATTCAAATATTCAGCCCTAAAGGAAGTATCCATTTATTTTCCGTAAATCAACCTAAAACCTTTTTCAGGTCCCCAGCATGTGGAACATCACATCAGTTATTTTTATTCTACCTCCGACCATTTGTACAGAGGTTCTGAGTTTGTCTGAAAATGAGAAAGAAGCAGCTTCCCTCCTTCAGTGCCCAAGATTCTCTAGTTTGTGTGCCACACTTGGGGTTCTTGCATTGCTGGCAAATTTGGGAGCTCTGTTGCTAGGGTTCCAGTGCCCTAGATACAGCACACAACAATCCCCTCAGGCACATGGCCTTCTCAGACCTCTATCTCCTTCCCAGACAGAAGATTCTCCTCACTGCTGCTGCTTCTCAAAGAGCCAGACTATCTCCTCCTCCCCAAGAAACCCAGCACAAGTCGTCTCAATGGCTTAGGATTCAGGAAAACAAAAACCAGACTAGGATGTGGCTTGCAAGCCACCTTTCTTATGGCCCAGAAACAGAAATCTCTCCTGAGACAAGAGGCACATGAGGTCATGCTATCTTTGTGAACTGGATGGAGAATGGGGAAGGACCATGAGGGAAAGAAAGCAAATTAATATCTCAGTGAATCACTCTGTCACATGAACACTGAAGACAAGTAGGAATGAGACAAAAAGGACCAGATTCTAGTCCACCTGAGATTTTATGAGCCTATAAGTAGAGCCCTGCTACTCAAGCATGGTGCTAGCACCAGCAACAACTATTACATGGGAGTTTGTCAGAAATGTAGACCTTTACTGTGCTCCCACCGGTGGCTAATGAACACTAACAAATGTATTCACCAATAAATACTAATAAATATGTACTGTGATAAGATTTCCAGGTGACTTGCATGCATATTAAAGTTTGAGAACCACTGGTATAGAGGGCAAAAAGCACAAAGTATGTTCAGCCTATGGTAAATAGATCATTTGGCTAAAACACAGGGCTTGTGCAAGAGAAGAATTTTGACATGTCTAGAAATGATGGCTGGTCCAGACAGTTAAGAGACTTGAAAGTCATTCAAGGAATTAGAAGTTTTCCTGTAGTCATGGGGAGCCATTGGAAGTTTTTTCACTGGGTAATCAAAGGGATGGCTTCGGAAGATTTTTCTAGCAACACTGGAAGAAAGGGGACCATTTGTGAAAGAACGTGGTGATCTGTAGTCTCAAATCTTCTCTGTAAGATACTCCTTCAAGTCCATCAGACACTTTCAGAAACACATAGGCTTTTTCAAGCTGCTGGGAGGCTATTAAATGTACTAACATTTTATGATGCAAAGATGTTCCTATTAATGACTTGAAAGAGTAATTTTAGCTCTTGGTGTCGCTGGGTTCTGTAGAGAGGCAGTGGGAGCCAGGATCCCAGGGAGGAGAGACTGAATGTTCACAGCCAGTTAGAAACTAACACCAAACAGACAGAAAATGTAGGGCAAACAGGGCCCTGGGAACACAGTATGTGAATCTTTCAGGTTCCTCAACACTGCACTGTGTACCTTCTTTCACCTGCCCTTTGGCAATTTGACCACTTATTTGAATTCTTACCTGAGGTAGGTCAGCATGCAGGGTGGAGCTAGATGTTGTCGTTCTCCTGAAACAGCCTCTAGGTCAGTGGTTTGCAACCATCACTGCACATTAGAATCACTTGGGGAGCTTTAAACACCACCGCTGCCCAGCCATATCCCCGGACTAATCTAATGATTATTTCTGGTAGTTCTAACAATCAGCCAGGTATGGCTAGAGTCAAGCAAATGCCCTCAAACTGAAAATTACAATGGGAGAGAAAATATTCTGGTTCAGTATCTGGAGTAAAACATAAGGGTTACCATTTACTAAGTCCATAATATGTGACATACACTGAGATCTGTGTTTCACATGTATTATCTGTTTAGGCTCCCCCTAGATAACTTGTGTGTCAAGTAAGATTTTTACCACAATCCCAGGTTTACAAAACAGTAAACTGAGGCTCAAAGAAAAGAATGTACTTCCTACACTCAGGAAGCAGTCAAGCCAGGATTCAACCTAAGGGAGTAAGACTTAGATCCTGATCCTTGGTCCAAATCACAAATTCTAAGAAATATTTGTAAATTCATTCATCATTCGTCCCTAACCCAAGGCTATTGAATACAAAGTATTTTTTTAGTATTATGAAAATAATGTATTCTGTGATTCAGTTTGTAAAAGCTCAAATTTGTTTTAGCATGGTGGATCATTTCTAAATGCCATCAGTGCACAATGTGGTGCCTTGCATATTGCAGGCATTCAATAACGGCTTTTCAAATGATGAAATAAGTGAATTCATGGGGACCTTGTAAAAGAATACAGAGGCATATGATTAAATCAATCCTATCACCGAAAACTACACTACAATGTGTTTTTAACAGCCATCATCAGTAGCTCCCCCTTATTTGGTTTACCTACCAAATATGGACTATTCTCTGTATTTGGGGTCTCACAGGCTCACTTTACTCCAGCCACAGGGGAGTCCCTCAATCTAGTCAGTCTTCTTCCTATCTCAGAATGGAAGAGACTTCACCCTTGTTCTTTTCTCCGCTAGACTCATCTCCTCCTATCTCCCTCCCCTCTTTCCATCCCAACACCATCACTACCACTAAGTGCCTGGGTAATTACTTCTGATTCCAATTTAATTGTAATTTCTTCATATAGCACATACTGACTTCTCAACACTCCCTCCTCCCATAATTTCCCCTCACTATTCCCCCTTCTTTACTTAAAACACTTTATCACAATTTGTTGTTATGCATCTACTTGTAGTTTTATTTATTCAATAACTAATTCTCCACTGAAATGTGCCTTCCTTAAGTAAAGGAGTAATGTCTTGTTTACCACTGTATTTCTAGCACCTAGAAAGTACCTGGCATACAGTAGGTGCTCAGTAAAAGCATTGAATGTTAAGTGTTTTTAAGCATAAACTGGTTTAATTCCTAAAAATAGCATTTTTTTTAAATTTCCAGTCTTACTAAGTGATCTAAACTATATGTTGGTTTTTTTCACTTTAGTGTTCTCAACAGATACTTAAAAATAAATAACCAACTCTACACGTAATGTTTCCATTCAGTAGCTACCAGTTTTTTTGGAAAGCCGTTTACTGAAGGGAAGTCACTGAGAATCAATGTAAATTCAAGAAAAATCTCCAGAGGCAGAAAGTAACCAGAGGATGAGCCTATTTTGAGACAGGAGTTTTGTAATATGACCTGTTAATCTAGGGGGAAAATATTTTGCCTCAAGTCAAGTTTCTGGAATTTCTCAATAAATGTTGAAAAGAATCGTTAATTTTCACATATAAGTATACTACTCTCTTCCAGTATTTCACCTTAAGGGATAAACAGCGATGACTCCAACTCCATGTTTGTTTGGACAGTAGATCCCATTCAGTGCAGAACCAGTGTGTATTCCCAAGAACTTTCCAGATTTTCCTTATTTTTATCATCTGTCTATCCATTTAGTCAATTCACTTCATCAAGCATTGGTAACATGTCTACAACATGCTCCTTGCTGTTGGAATGCAAAAGAGACCTATAACAAGGCATTCAAAGAACTCCTAACCCTATCAAGGTTATAAGATAAAACCCATGATTTGGGGTAGGGGGTAGGTTGGAATGGGAAAGCACAAAAGACAACATGTAATAAAGTGAGATACTGAGCACAACCAAGGACCTCACTTTAAAATTGCCATATATGATAAGCCCACAGCTAATACCATATTCAACAGTTAAAGGCTGAAAGCTTTTCCTCTAAGATCAGGAACAAAACAAGAATGCCCACTGTCACCACTGCTATGCAGCATAGTACTGGAAGTCCTAGCCAGAACAATCAGGCAAGAAAAAGAAATAAAAGGCATCCACATCAGGTAGCAAATAGTTACATAGCTTAATGACAAGATTATCAGCTTTGAAATCATCTGACCTTTGTGTGAATTCTGGTTCTGATATTTACTAGCTTTGTCAGTTTCCCTGGGCATATTAGTAGTTACCTTGCTGAGCTGTTATAAGGATTAAAATATATAATATATGCAAAGTGTCTCACATAATAATTTTCAAAAATGTGCAACTCTTATAGTTGTTTAGTGGAAGAAAACAGCAATATTAAGTCAAGGAAGAAAGATTCATGGAGAAGGAGAGATTTGAAATTTGCTCATTCACTCAAAATAAATTTTACTTTTGACCTATGATGTATCAGATCTTTTGGATACTGTGTTGAAGATGACAGACACGATTTCTTAAAGTCTACATTTTAATGGAAGAAGACAGATAATAAGCAAGTTAAATAATACACTTCAGAAGAAAATACTGTGAAAGCCTGTAATAAGACAGAGACTTGACTGGAGTTGGAAAAGCACAGGGACTCCCGCTTGGAGCAGGTCATATGCGAGATGAGACCTGGACATGCAGGTAGCCATGGGAAGATTGAGAGGAATAGTATTCCAGGCAGAGCTCAGAGGCAGGAGCCTGCTGGCTGTGGATGGCCAATATGATTGGAGTGTAGTGAAGGAGGGGGGAGTGATTGTGGTGAGGTTCCAGAAGTAATTTGGGGCTCTAACACAGAGTGCTTGGAAGGCCATGGGGCAAAAGGCTTTGATTAGATGGACTTGCTATAGTTCTTGAAGTTGTGCAGAAAAACAGTGCAAGTAAGCTACCACAGAAGAAACAAACTGGGGCCTAAGCAATAAGGCAAGGGAAAATGAGCCTGGCTGAAATACAAAGTCATCATTTGTGTAAGTTCTTTAAAATAGCAGTTTAGATTTAAGCAAGGGAAATTTAATGCCATAGTTACTAGTTTTTCTTAAGAGGTACCTGTGCACTGTCAACAGAAGTTCATCACCAATTCTACTGTGTTCCAGGGCTTGTCACTTCACTTTGAATTCAGCTTCCTTATTGGTCAAATCTTAGTGAGAATCTTTTGACAAATCAAGTTCTTAAATTGTAAATGCATTATATTCTTCATGGAGAACCCTACTAAAAATAAAGTACTAATTAGGGAGGCAGAATTTATATTTTTAAACAGCCTGTTTGCTTTGAACTTTTTATATTACTCCTCAAGAGACCTTATAGTTTTTTCTCTTACTTATTTTCCCTATACTTTTCCAGTCTCAGAGGCAGACTCAGTGGTTTTTGTATCTGGATCCCACACGCATAGCATTAAAACGTGGGTGAAGAATGATATATACTTCTTTCAAAGCAAGTAAATATTATTTAAATAATAAATGGATGTTTTCAAAATCATAATACTCTATACCCTTGCTTTCTTTAAATCAATTTGCAAGAAGAAACAAAACTTTGGAATTTCCCTAAATTATCACACCTTTTTCTTTTATAAGCTTATAGTAGCACCACCCTTTAATGCACATTTTTTTTTAGTTCATAGTGAAGTGCCAACATACTTCCCAATGCTACTGACATCCATATTCTGCCTTGCTACCTGTGTAGTTGTAGACAAGATAATTGACTTCTGTGGTCTGTTTCCTGTGTGTTTGTGAAGATAACATGTACTAGTCTGTGCACAATGCACAATGCTCAACACAGAATAGGTGCTCAATATATGTTGATTCTCCTTCCTTAGTTCAGAAAATTTCTGCTTCAGAGTCAGGTTCCCTTACATCTTATATGCTAATGAAAGATGCTGGAATTAATGGGTTCTTCTACCCTGTTTCTTAGCCCATGTGCTGTTTTGGACATTGGTCACTTGTCCCCAAAATTCCTGATCTCTATCAAGTTTCTGACCAGGATAAATGTTCATTTCTTTAATTACTTTGCTGACTGATATTCCAATCTGTTCTTGACCTTGGTAATAAAATTTCTTTACCTTCACCCTGCCAATCTAGATTCATCACTACTCTCTGGTCCCCACTTGGTAATCTATATCTTTCTTGACTCACATTAATAGTTGAGAATTTCCATTCCTCAACTGTTTGGGTTCTGGTACAGTCTTTAAGATTACCACCTAGAGCCAGACGGACCTGAGTTGGAATCTTGAGTATGTTATTAACTGGTTGTGTGACTTTGAGCAAGTACCTTAGCTTTTTACAATCTTAGTTTCCTCATTTGAAAATTGTAGATGGCAAACCCAACCTCAGAGATTAACGTGAAGATTAGAGGACGTAAAGCATATTAAGCACTTAGCACAGTGGCTAGCATAATTACATACTCAGGCAATCAGTTAATAATGGCAATGTAAAACACACACACAGAAAGAGACAGAGAGACAGACAGAGAGAGAAACTGATTTAATCTTATTGCAGATCCAAACACTGCTAGAAATGTTAGGAAATTCTGACCTGGGCAGAGTAAGGAATGTATCACTCACTATATCTACATGAGGAAAGGAATTAAATTGCAGTTACAATGGGCAAAGCCAGGTTATTTGAGCTGAGTTCACATGATGTGATTGTCAAAACATTGTGAGTGACAAAATATTCACCAAAAAAGAAAAAAAATAGAAAAAACCCCTCCAAACCCAGGAATTTATATTAGCTACCCCTGCTCCTCCATGATCTAAATCCTACCTATCATTTAAGGAAGATAAATTGAAAAATGCCTCTCCATCCTCTCCTCTTCAGGATGTTTCCTTCTTCCTTAACTTACACATCAGTATATAAACTTGTTCCTTTCAAATCAGTCTTCACCTCAGTGGAAAAGGATACACAAATCTATTTTGAGGGAATTTATGTCAATGGGCTCTAAAACCAAAGAAAAACACCAGAAAAAACAAAACAGCCTGTGCTGATGCACTATAACACTGTGGATTGTCAAAAGTAAAATTGTCTACATTGGCATTGTCATTCATCACGTTGCCTAAGCAGAACTGCAATCTCAGAGGAAGTGGGAAGGGGATGAGAAGTGAGAAGTAACATAAAATGATTAGTTCCGTTCCACCGACGCAGGATGCTGGTGTGCTGAGGACCAAGTCAAGCATCGTAGTTGTGAATTTGTTCGTGAATGTGTCTGTGATTTGCACCATGAGGAAAAATGAAGCGAATATGAAACCACATTTTAGGACTCATGTGATGGTGAAAAAATAAGCAGGCTATATTTTATTCTTGGTGTTATTTCCTAAAAACTTTGTTGAACCTTCAGACGTCCTGCCTCCATCTCCTCCATTCATATTTCCACATGTGTTCCTGTTAATGCTAACTGTGCTACTAAACACAAAATAGACACAATGTAGTTACTATGACTCAGAAGGATTTAACGTTCATTTTCATTACGGCCTTGCCAAATTAGGGCAGTTCAACACTGTGGTTAAAAGTGCCAACTCTGAAGGCTGATTGGCTGCATGGGAATCTCAGCTCTGCCATTACTCGCCCTGTAAACTTGGGCAAGTTACTTAACCTTACTTTGTCTCAATTTCCTCATCTGACTTAAAAAATATTGAGGATGATAATAGACCTACTTCATAGGCTACTCAGTTCTGCAGTTGTTGCATGAAAGCGAGCATAGACAGTATCTAAACTAATCAGTATGGCTGTGTTCCAATAAAAATTTATTTATAAAAAAGGGGGTGAGGCTATATTTGGCCAGTGATCCATAGTTTTCCAACCCCCAATTTAGGTCATAGAATTTTAGATCCAGAAGGCACTTTAGAGACCACCTAGTTTGACACCCTCATTTTAATACGTGACAACTAAGAGACAGGAAGAAGCTATAACTTGTCCACTGCCCCTACCAAGAAATCACACAGGTAGTGTTAAAAAAAAAAAAAAAAACCCAAAACTAGTTATTGCTCTTACATAACTCATGATATCATTCTCATCTTCAGAATTCCAATAATGATGTCTTATTTTTCAGAAGTAAAGGTTTCCCCTATTATGCATCTCAAACTTTCCGCTGGTCTTAAGTTTATTTCCCAGAAGCAGACCAACAGAGAAGGATTCATGGGAAAATGATAAGCAAGTAGGGGAAATAAGACAGGGGAGGGGGGATAAACCTAACGAGGGTGAGATTTCAAGCAAAACCCTTTCAGAGGATAAGTTTGAGCCTGATTCCACAAGGGAACCCTGGAGTGTAAGTTGCTTAAGAACTATTCTATTCTCTACAAGATAATCATTGGTTAATGGGTACCCGGGGAGGCTGCAAACTCTTCAGGTATTTCCCAGTGGCCTAAAGCTGCCCCACTCTCCCACTTTTCTTTCTTTCCTGGTAGAATGTCAGTTTTTAGTCGAAATAACATCTTAATGGTTTTCATTTCTCACCTCCTATTTACATTTCCCTCTCCATATAGAAGGATGAAAGGGGGCAGCTAGCTCCCTGTATATCACATACCCCCAGCTCCCAAGAGAAAAAACAAAACAATGAGATAAGCATCCATTTTATTATTCAAGTTTCTTACAGTAAATTCTTAAGTGCTTTTCCAGTCTAATTTTTTTAAAAGAATATGAGATATAAGGTGTCTTCCCCAAGTCAGTTTAACCTTATACTCAGATTAAAATGATCTATGAGGCTATGCCATTCTTTCCAAACCCTTTGAATATCGAGATGACATAAAAGACACTCTCAAATCACTAGTGCCATTTACATGATGTAAGAAGTGTGTTTGTTTGCTTGTTTGTTTTCTTCCGTGGTAAAGATCTTATTATATTTTCCCAGTAATGTTTTTTTCCATCCCTTCTCTACTGCTCCTTAATCCATGACTCACTTTTATCATTTAGGTTTGTCTATGGCTGCTTTCATGCTACTACTACAGAGTTGAGTAGTCTGCAAAACCTAAAATAATTGCTGTCAAAAAAAGTTTGCTGATCTTTGATCAAAATGATGTGGCATCTATAACATAGCCGATAAATGAGGAAAGGGTGACTGGATTCCAGGCTACCTTACATCTATCTACATAATTTGAAATCCTCATCCTGATATCAACTTTTTCCACATCTTGGCTGACTTCGCCAGCGATTTCTCTCTCCACTTTAGCCAGACGCTGATTTGCATGTGAAGAAACTTACCTCAAACTTTCCCAACACCTACTAGTAACTGCAATAATATTTTACCCATCCTTCAAGGTCCATTTCAAATAGCATCTTTCAGTAAAGGCTTTCCCATTTAATTCCAACCAGTTGTGATCTCTTTTCCCTGCAATCTCCTTGGATTATGCTCTTCTTAATTGATGCCTTTCTCATCACATTAATATTCTGCTGCTTAAAGTAATCATTTACACTCTCTTCCTCACCCTGCTACAATTTAGCTTCTTGAAGGGAGAAACATTGTCTAGTTCATCTTTTTGTTCCCCAAAGAACCAAGCACATTTCCACATACATAGATGCTCAGTATAGTCATTGAATTGCTGAATTAGATTTTGACACTCTGTCATAAAGATGACACTGTTGTCTCATGATGTTCAGGCTCACCTCACATCTACTGGCTGCTGATCACTCACAGCAGCGACTTCTGATAATTATACTTAAGAGTTAGAAGGCCCTCACTTCAGTCTAAACTACAAGAAGTTCTCTTGTAGAACTTTGGCAGATTGTTCCCGCCCAAATTGTTTAATTAAAGATTCCCAAATGTTTGCATACTGCCTACATTGTTTTTGTCAAATCCACATATCACCTGCTGTGCTATTTTATCAATATTTCCTTAAATTTACACACTTTTAACTTAAATATATTTAAAAGAAAAGTGATATCACTACCTTTTGTGGAATTCTACTATTATTGACCATAAATGGAATATATCCATCATAATAAAGACCAATGATTTGCATCTGAAGACTTATACCTCTCAGTTAAAATGGTCAA
Source organism: Diceros bicornis minor (assembly GCF_020826845.1). NCBI lineage: Eukaryota > Metazoa > Chordata > Mammalia > Perissodactyla > Rhinocerotidae > Diceros > Diceros bicornis. Next base: position 76,864,479 of record NC_080740.1, on the reverse strand, counting down.
GGAACATGTAAAGGAATGCTGATGGCATCTTGGAATCAAACTGAGACTTTCTTGGTGACTTAATCAGGATGGAATAAAAGTTGAGACAAGTTGTGATACTACCCAATTAAACCTCTGTCCGTGTAATATCCAAAATCATCTCTTGGGGGCTGGCCCCGTGGCTTAGCGGTTAAGTGCACGCACTCCGCTGCTGGCGGCCAGGGTTCGGATCCTGGGCATGCACCGACGCACCGCTTCTCCGGCCACGCTGAGGCCGCATCCCACATACAGCAACTAGAAGGATGTGCAGCTATGAGATACAACTATATACTGGGGCTTTGGGGGAAAAAGTAAATAAATAAAATTATAAAAAAAAAAAAATCATCTCTTGAACCATCAAGGGTCTACATGCCAACTTCTGGATAAAGTGCGTGTTTGGAGCATACTAAATTCCCAAAGTACTTGTTGCTTCTTGTTGATACACCATTGGCTCCACCAGCTAAATCACTTAATTCTAAACTCCCATTAAAATAAATTATATTTAGCAAAAAAACAAATAATCCAATTAAAAATTGGCAAAGGTCCTGGACAGACATTTTTCCAAAGAAGATATATGAATGGCTAACAGGTATATGAAAAGGTGCTCAACATGAATAATTACCAGGGAAATACATATCAAAACCACAATGAGATATCACCTCATCACCTCACACCTGTTAGAATGGCTATCAACAAAAAGACAAGAGGTAACAAATGCTGTTGAGGACATAGAGAAAAAGGAACACTTGTGAACTGTTGGTAGGGTTTTAAACTGGTATAGACACTATGGAAAACAGTATGGAGTTTCCTCAAAAAATTAAAAATAGAACTACCTAGATATGATCCAGCAATTCCACATCTGGGAATATATCCAAAGAAAATGAAAACAATATGTGAAAGAGATATCTGCATCCTCATGTTCATAGCAGCATTATGTACAATAGCCAAGATATGGAAACAACCTAAGTGTCCATTGACAATGAATGGATAAAGTTGTGGTATATATATGTATACTATATAGATACATACATACATATAATTGTATATACAATATATATGTATACATATACACAATATATATGTATACATATATATAATTCAGCCATAAAAATGAAGGAAATCCTGCCGTTTGTGACAACATGGATGGACTTTGAGGGCATTATTCTAAGTAAAATAAGTCAGATAGAGAAAGACAAATACTGTATGATCTCACTTATACGTGGAATCTAAACAACAACAAACTCGTAGATAAAGAGATCAGATTTGTGGTTGCCAGAGGTGGTGGGAGTGAGGGAGGGGGAATTGGAGGAAGGTGGTCAAAAGGTACAAACTTCCAGTTATAAGATAAATAAATACCAGGGATGTAACATACAACAGGAAGACTATAGTTAACAATGTCGTATGGTATATTTGTTAAGAGAGCAAATCCTAGGTGTTCTCAGCACAAGGAAAATAACATTTTTTTCTTTTTCTTTTTGTATCTATATGAGATGATGGATGTTAACTAAACTTATTGTGGTAATCATTTCACAAGTTATGTAAGTAAAATCATTACGCTGTACACCTCAAACTTATACGGTGCTATATGTCAATTATATCTCAATAAAACTGGAAAAAAATTTTAAAAAGATAAATTACATTTAAAACAATAAACATTGGTAGGTATTGGTTTTGGAGCTTTCTGGACTGAAAAGGACTGTCTTCATCTTATAGAGCAATGTCTGTGCTCCACGCCACCATATCCCCCACTAGGAACACTTCTACTCACAGCTCTAAAACCAAATTCATCTTCTCAGGAACGAGGAACAAAACACGTCTTCATGTAGTTTCTATTATGGGAGAATTACGTTAGAAGAAATGGAAGGAAATGGTGTTCATTAATATATGCTCTTTATGTTTCCAATTAAAGAAAATCTTTGACAGAATTTGACTAATTCTCCATTCCTCCTTTTTTGAAGAGAAGCTTTTCTTAATCACAAAACCTTTAACATTTTCAGAATATTGTGAAATGGGGTTAATATTAGAACTTACCTCGTAGCATTTTGTGAAAATTAATAAGGTGCGGAGAGATTAGAATATAAGTATCAGGAAAGGTCATTTAGTGTCAACAATGACTTATGCATCATAGCTAAATACCAAACAAATGTATAGTTTTATTATTAAGGAAAATCATATGTTAACACTAATTAAGAAAGTATCCTATGATTATTAATATAGGAAGTATTTTATTTAAATGCTTAGCAAAAAAGGTTGTTGTGGAATTCATTCATTCAACAAATATTGATAAGGTCTTACTATATATAAGTGGAGCTAATGCAAGTATTTGACATTAACATTGCAATATTTTTACTGTAGGTCTCAGCTACCCAAATATTTAATCATTAAGGATCATCTATTCCTAGTCATTCTTGTTTATAATTTTATTAAATTTTTCTATCGATTCTTGCATGTAGTTACTTATGTTTATTCAGTTATACCATGACTATTTTTAAACAGTTTTTACAGTGATTGTTTCACACACGACTATGTGTGTTGTTAAAATGTTAGTAGCAATCATCCACACTTGACATGAATCTGACTAGATGTCCTAGACTGTTGTATTCATTCGTCCATCCTTATTGGTCAGTTCCAAGGACACTCATGTAAGACAGATATGGTGACTTTGGGGCCCTCTTCTAGTCATATCCAAGTCTCTATGTCACAAATTCTTTATCAAAAAGATACAGTTAGTAACAACACCCATTCTACCTATAGGAGACATCTGAGGCTGTTATCTGTTCAGCATCCATTCCTCCTTTCTGGTAACAGCACGTTAATAATCTTTTTTTGCGTAATCATTCTTCAACCATTCACATGGTTTGGATATGGTTTACCCTAGCTTCAGGACCAGGGGTGAGCATAAGCCCACCAATCAGAGCAAGTGCTAGGTTGAAGATAAAACTATGATTGAAGCCCCCACAGAGTGTCCTATCATGTAGTTTTGGTGGGGTTGCTGAAGTGCTAATCCTCCCAGGGTTACTAAACTGAAGCAGCTGATGGTCATCTTTGGAAGAGAGCTTGAGAATGAAGCCAACTTGCATAAAACAGAATTGGGAGATGACACAGTTTAAGCCTCTGAATCCACCTGTACTCAAAGCCGGACACTCTTGACTTTGTCAGTTACCTGACCTAATATTCACTTACTTTAGCTAGTTTGAGTTTGGTTTCTGTCACTTTCAACCCCAAGAGCACTGAATAATACACTCCAAAGAATTAAATGAGCAATTGTTGGTGTTCATCACGGAGGGAGCAAGCTAATAAGCAAGCACTCAATAAAGATTAGCTATGAATAATAATTGCAATTATAATTTATCAATTACTGAGTGCCTCATACAAGTTAGGCAAAGGCACTGAGCTTGGGGAATAATAAATACGAGAGTAAAAGTCCCTTGTAGAATTAGCAAATGAAGACGCTTCCAAAAGGGATTTGAAGAAAACAAAAATAAAAAACCAAGACACTACAATTGGCTTTAGATACATAGAAGTAGGGAGAGACTAATTCTGCCTGAGGCTGGAGACAGCTGGAATTTTTTAAGACCTTCATATGCCAAGTCCTCTAACTTTTGGAGGCCCCTTGACACATAATATAAAGCATATTAAAATGTAACTTTCCCATATTAAATTTAAATTTGTATTATTAAAGACATAGTATATTTTATAGACATTTAAACGTTGATTAATTTCAACATTGCAATTTGCTTTTTAAATTTGGAGCCAATATGTACATTTTTCAGAATTATAACACTTTTTATAGGTCCTCAAAAGGCTTGGAACCCCTAGGTTTTCTAACTCAGGCATCTAGCGGATAAATAGTCTTGGTAGAGGAGCATCAGGAAAGGCCTCAGAGTACTGTGACCCACATTCTGGAAAACTGCACATTGGATTTTTTTTACACATTGGATTACCTATCTTTGGCCATCTCTCAACGGCCATCCCTCAGAAATCAACCTGAGAGAGATTTTGAGAAATTATTCCTTAGGGCCTTCAATGTCACTGCTTATATATCAGTTTTGCTCATTTACTTATATTGATAAGGCACACCTCTCTTGCCCTTCAGTTCTCAAGTAGTTGGTAAAAAGGACTTCTCTCCCATTCCATACTTTTCTGGCATAAGGGATGTGGTGTCTCATTACTGCTGAGACTGTGCATGAATATAATTAGTATCCCCATGGTGTCAGAGCTTAGGTAATTTCCTCATGTAACAATTTTACCTCCATTTGGAGCACCGGTAATTTCATTTTGTACTTTGAGGCACACTTTTCTGTACTCTTGAAGATCGATTAATTTGAGGTGATGCTAAAAGGCATACTCCTTCAAAAGGTGTCCGGTAACTACCGCTCCTAAAATTTCCTATTGGTCATTTGATTGTTAAAATCAAATCTCTGTTAGGTGCAGAGATCCTTTGTCTGGGCTAAGATTTTATTTGTGTTATATTAACTCAGTGGGTGAGACAAGCTGAGAACTGTAGAGTAGACAAATCTATAGGAGTTTTATTTATAAATTCACATAGTTATCAGAAAGGGCCTGAGTTCTTCAATATTTTCTTATAAAATGTGTAACCTTATAGCTACTTAATTTCTGCTTCTGTTATCTCATATATAAAATGGGGATAATAATAATTAACATTTCACAGACATATTGTGAGGATTAAATACATCACTATATATGAAGCATTTGGAAAAGCATCTGACACACTGATATTATTATTTTATTATTATTACTACATGTTATATTTTTAGTTAAATAATTTAAATTTATTGATGTCATCAGGCTTACTGTGGTCAAGAATTTTATGGAAACTCAATTTAATATTCTACCTGCTGAAGGAGAAACAGCCAGGACTCAGTGGGTAGAGAATTCACGTTTCTAATTCTGCAGAGTAAAATCTCATTAAGCCGTAAGCCCATGATTTAGAATTTATGATAATTTAGGAGAAATTTCACTTTCCAGTATCTGTGAAAGCAAGTTTGCCAGACAAATAAATAAAGCGTATTTTTGACTAGTAAAAGGGAAAAAATATTTGATAAGATTAAACTGCTCTAGGAATATCCTTTCACATATAAAAATAAATAAAGCTGCATCCCTATATAAGATATATGGAGAAGTTATTTAAAAATGGTTCTTATTTGTATATTGCAGCAGGTCCAGGAAGCCATAGAGCTGACAACACTTTATTAGTAATTGGTAAGTTTGTGCTATTGTATGTACTGAGAGTAATAAACATATTTTCTTTCTACATATTATTTCTGACTTCCTCCCTACTCTTCAATATTACTGAAATTTCTGCACACTATTTAAAAAGACCCCAATCAATATTCAAAGCTAAAGGAGCCATTATTCATTTAAAAAAATAATAAATACAAAACGTTTGAATGATTCAGCAAAACAGGTAACTCACGTTCCAAGGGAACCTCCTCCAAAATCATCCCTGATGCTTCCTCAGTAGCAGGAGGACAGGGAAGATGACCTGGCACCTGTGGGTTTATGCCATACTTGGTCTTCAACAGGCTAAAGGCTATGATATAGAACACCACGTGAATGACCCCCCCCCAACTGAATTGTGTTAGTTTCTAGGAGGGAATGAGGGTGGCAGTGGAACAAAGTGACTTACCTTTTGAATTTTATACCATGAGCATGTAATATCTATTCAAAAATATAAAAACTTTTTAAGGATTTCATACAGTTGCCTAGTCTTTCCTTATCAGAATATTCTCTTTCCTTAGCTTTGGTCACATCATAGTAGTTTTCCTCCCATCTTTTGGGCCAGTCTTAATTTGACTCTTCTGATGGCTGTAATTGTCCTTTACCAGAAGATTCTCTCCTACATCATCTAGTCTTCTTATTCTGTTCATCCTCCCTGGATATGTCTCATATACTCTCATGATTGAAGTTATTTACATCCTCAGGATCATCAAATATACATTCGTTCATGCAAACATATGCATTAGGTTTCTACTATGGACAATAGCTACTGCAATACAGCAGTTAGCAAAGCAGACAAAAATCTATGTGTTTTTGAACTTTCATTTCATGGAGGAAGATGGAATTACAATGGTTAAGATAAAATGTTAGATATTAATATGTTCTAAAGAGAAAAAATAAAGCAGAAAAGGGACATAAAGTGTCAAGATGAAACGTGGAAATTGTGTATTGGCCCCTGCTCACCCTCAGTTCTGAGCTTCAGGTGCATATATCAACATGTCCAGTGTACCTTCAATGGATAGCAGGTTCCTTAAACTTATTATGACCCAAACCGAATCAATCATCCCCATCAAATTTCTTCCATTCTACCACTCAAACCAGAAATGTGTGAGTCATCCTTGAATCCTTCTTCTCCTCCATTCCCCATACCCTATCTGTTGCAAAGTTTAGCCAGTTCTCCCATATAACTCTAGCTACTTATTTCCATCTTCACTGTCACTATCCTAATGCAGACCAACACCACATCTCACCTGGATTCCTGCAGTAACAGATCCCCTACAGCCATTACTGCTTTCTTCCAGTGTGATTAAAACTCATCTTGTCATTCCTCAACCAATCAATGGTCCCAAATTGCTCCTGCCCAGCAATCCAACCACGTAACTCTGGAGCCTCTCTTATCCCCATTGTCTAGTCTTACTGTTCTTCCTTTATGCCATCCTCACTTGGCCCAGGATATTTGCACATACTATTTCTTCTTCCTTGGAATATTCTTCCAACTCTTCATTAGGCTAACCTATCTTTCAAATCTCAATTGAAACATCACTTTATCGGGCAAGTTTTACCTAAAGCCTCAAATTGAGTTATTTGCACCCATTATGGATTCCACAATAATCAATCTTTCCCACTTCACAATAACTGCTACGACTGTTATTACTGGCTCTTCCCCACACTGGAGTGTAAGCTCTAGGAGGATAAGTACCATGTCGGCCTTTGCAACACATCATCCTCATTGCTCGTAAAATAATGTTTGACATAGAGTAGGTGCCCAATACTTATTTACTGAATAAATGAATGAATATTATGGTAAAGACTAATAGCAGATGATAGTGAATGTTTTTACTTGCCATTTATATGCTTCATACTGAGAGATGTGTTTGAACCATGATTCTTAAGAGTACTTACATTTTGTTTTCTCACTGTACATCTGGGATCATGGAGGATGCTCTCCAGTAACTGACACATCTCCAAATTCCAACAGTGCTCTCCCTTGCACATTATTCTTCCAATTTTCACATTCCTAGGCAGCAAAGTCTTCCAGAGAGATGTCTTAGTGTTGATTCTGCTGTACAATACAGACTCACTTTAGGCGTAAGTTGATCTCAGATTTTGCAACTAGTAGGAATATCTCTTTAATTATATTAGTTACAGCTATTAGTAAAATATATCCCTGAAATGTTACCACCTAAGGAGAAGAAATACTCTTTTGTTTTTTCTCCTTTTGATTGCTACTTGGGTCTTTAATACATTTCCTTCTTAACCTTATCTTAATTCCCTTGAAATGTCTGCTCCTCTCTTCTCAGGCCAATCTATGATAATTGCACCAAATTTGTGTCCACTCAGTCTTTATAGATTAATGCTATTAAACCTTGATTTCTTTCCTGTTCATTCATTGTGCCTTATTCATTAAAAAGCGCTAATAATTATTAATTACATGGCAAATGCTACACATATATTTACATCAGCCTACAACAATCAAAGGAGAAAGTATTATTATTATTATTCTCATTTTTACAGAAAAGGAAACTGAGGCTTAGAGAGGTTAAGTGACTTGCTCAAGTCACAAAAATACTAAGTGTTTGAATTGGGATTTGAACCCAAAGCTCTCCCTCCAGTTCCTTTGAAACTCGCAGTTTGTGCTGTGCTATTGTTTTACTTGCTGAGATGCAAGGTACTTTTATTTTAGCTCTTTGCCCTCCTCTCCTGTAATTTTCTCTATATAGTAGGACTTCAATAAATACTTGTTTAATCATTCACTGGACCATTACTATTATTATTGGTGGATGACAGTATTTGTGCTTTTGTTCTGCTTATTCAATTTTGTTCTTTCAACCCAAATTGAAGTGAGCCTAAGCAGGAGGGGCTGGCAGCCCAGAAAGTGAATAGCTAATGGTCGGAAGAAAAAACCCTGTTTTGAGGTGTTTTCAAGAGGAAGAAGGGAAGCTTTCTAGGGCTTCACCAAATTGGTTAGCTGAAGTTCAAACTTCTTTGGGAATCCTCTGGTATAATGTCAATGATCTAAAATCATTTCCCCTTCAATATAGTTAGCTTGTGTAAAAGATTCCCATTGTGCGTGACAGTAAAGAGAACGAGAGGAAAATCAGCAATTTTCCTAGGCCATAGGTCTATATTTAGATTCCTGTAACTCTCAACCCAAGTAATTATGGATGGGAGAGTTAGAGATTTCCATTCTGTCTCTCTCTCTTCGTGTGTGTGTGTGTGTGTGTGTGTGTGTGTGTGTGTGTTGTGTGTGTGTGTGTGTGTGTTTATCTTTGGACAGACTCCTATGAGCCTGGGAGCCTGCAGACGCCCCGCCGTAGACGAGCACTGTTGACGGGGCTGTTTCCCCTGTCTAATCCAGAAACCTACTCGGTGAAGGCACGCAGCTCTCCCTTCCTGCTCGCTTCCATCCCAGGGGAGCTGTTGGATTCCTGCTTCGCGGCCCTCCCACCTCCTCACTTCCCTTGGAGTCATTCCCCCAAACTGCCCCAGACAGACGCTCGGACCTAGTCAGGGGACGAGGGAAGTTGTCAGAAGTAAATGGCTCAAGAGTGCAGCTCGGACCGCGAGCCCACTGCCGCCTACCGTGGCGGCGCGCGCCCCTCCTCTCCTCAGACCCGCGCCCAGGCGAGCCCGACACTGCGCGCGCGCCCGCTCCTTCCGCAGCAGCCTGGGCCCGCGGGCGCAGGGAGCTCCGCCGCCGCCAGGAGCCTGCAGCCGGCAAGGTCGGGGATGTGGGAGTCCAGGCTGTCTAGTCTAGTGGTTAGAGATGCTGGCTTTGGAGTCCAATCCTGCTTCCACCTCTAGCCACCTGGGTGACCTTGAGCAAGCTCCTCAGCTTCAGTGCGCCAGTTTCTAAATCCATCATACGGGAAAACTGAGGTCATAGCTAAACCTAGGATTGCTGTGAGAATTAATTAGTGCAGGACTCCTGGCACGTAGTAGGCGCTCAGTTAATGCTAACAATGATTAGGAGGAGGAGGAATTAGAAGTTAAGCTCTCGGGTCCAGAATGTCGGTTTGAGCTCTGACTTCTCCAGTTATTCACAGAGGAATGGGGGAAGGGGAGCGGGGCACCCACGCTACCTCCCTCCTCCGGGTTTCAAGATAAGCTGGGGAGTACCCCGAGTCATCCGCCCCGGTCTCGGGCTGCTTCAGACGGCCGCGAGCCCCCAGCCCCTCAGCACCTCCCTGCGCCCGCGGCACGTCTCTTCCCCTCGAGCTGAGGGAAGATTTCTTCCGTGAATTGAGTATCTCCCTCCCTCTCCAACCCCCCAAAGAGCTCGCTACCTCCTCCTGTCCCCGCGGCCGTGGCAAGCCCGGCCGAGCCTCGGGCAGGAGGGAAGGAGGCAGCCTCGGGGTGTGCGAGTCCTTCCCGGCCGCGGGAAACATAGAGGGGACGAGGTGGCGCGAAGAGAGAGAGAACGCAGTGTCCCCGGGCGGCCGCTGGCTCCCTTCCTCATTTTGCCTGCCTTTTCGGGACCGCTTTGGCTTTTCGCATCCCGAATCACAGCCCCTGAATAGCCAGGTGTCCCTACCCACCACCCGCCCTCCCCGGCTAGGGCAGAGGGCCCGGGGGTGCCCGTTCCGCGCGGCCCGAGTGGCAGGAGAGCGCAGGCCGGCGAGGTAAGGAGGGCCGGGAGGGGGGGCGGGGGGAGTGAGCCTGCACGTGTGCGCTCGTGTGCGCGTGCTCTGAGGGGGCGTGGGGGGCCCGCCAGGCGCGTCCCACCGGCCACCTGCCCTTCCTGCACCTTGTCGCCGCCCAAGCTTTCTCACCCCCGCATCCCCTACGCCCCCATGTCCCATCACTCCCTCGTCCAAACCCCACCCTCCCTACTAATAATTTCCCAATGCAGAATCAGACCGAAACCCGGAGATAGCATTGCCTTTCTGCTCCCTCGCCCGCCCCCCGCCCCTGCTATAAATAATCCGGACTAGCGGGTCGGGCACGTCACACCGCGAGAAACCGGGACCCCGAGGTTTTCTTCTCTGGGAGTAGGGGGCAAATGGTGAGGAGAAGAAAGAAATCGCTCGTGAGTAGTGAAGAAAAGCTTGCTCCTCGACTCCTAGAAAAGACCAGGCATTATTTTATTCTTTTCTTTTTCTTTCTTCCTTTTTTATTTTTGGGTGTCTTTCTTATTCTCCACCCCCCCACCCCGCCCCAAATCCAACGGATTGCTCAGCACTCCTCCCATTGGTTTCTTCCCTCCCTCCCCCTTGGACTCCTACTCCCACCATCCGCTCCCCTCCTCCACCGCTCAACCCCCACCTCCAGCACCTATCTCGCCCCAGACAGGGGATGCTATTTGCCAAGGAAATAAAGTTCAAACTACTCTCCCCCGTCTGCTTGCTGAGACCAGAAGTGGGCTCCCAGACACCCATCTTCCACTCGCACTCCACACTTGCTGTCCCCTAAATTCCTAATCTGGTTTTGCATATTTAAGAGCACGCACACACACACACACACACACACACACACACAACCTACAACCTGCGAGGTGCAAAACTGCCTCCTGCAACTGCCGAAACTTACCAGACGCTCTAGCTTAACGAAAGGACAACAAAAATTTTACCCTGGGTGCTCCTGTAGGGTGACTTTTCTATATTATTCAAATATGTATATGTTATACATATATATGTCCTTCCTTTTTCCCCTTTAATTTTTTTTTTTTTTTTCCCTGAACAAGAAAATCTGCTCGGTCCCAAGCAGCCGCCGCTGCCCCTTTGATGTTTTGGTACGCCGTGCGCATGCGCCTCACATTAGAATTACTGCACTGGGCAGACTAAGTTGGATCTCCTCTCTTCAGTGAAACCCTCAATCCCATCAAAAACTAAAGGGATGTGGAGAGTTCGGAAAAAGGGCTACTTTGGGATTTGGTCGTTCCCCTTAATAATCGCCGCTGTCTGTGCGCAGAGGTAAGTGTGCCCAGCGTTTCTCTTTTCCGTTTCTCACTTTGAAGGGCTCTGTCTGCATACCTCTGTGAGCAGGGATCTGTAGTGAGGATCAGATAGAGCCTGAAGACGCTGTGCCTGCTGCCTTACTGATGCCTGTTTATTGTCTTTTTTTTTCTTTAGTGTCAATGACCCTAGTAATATGTCGCTGGTTAAAGAGACGGTGGATAGACTCCTGAAAGGCTATGACATTCGTTTGAGACCAGATTTTGGAGGTAATGGAGTTGCCTTGGAAATAAGAAACAGTCCAGCTATAGCCTAAGCTGTCTTTTGAGCTTTGTGCGCGCTGTCTTCCCTTTTCCTCATTGTGGGTGCTTGTGGTGTACTGAGTGTGTCTCTGTGTTACCCGACCGAGAAACTGATCCAAACTTAAGCTGCTTTGTTACTATCCAGCACTTGATCATTTTTCAGTGAGACCCTCTTAGCGTGTATTGGTGACCGCTGTCCTTCAGCTTCGCTGTTTAAATCCTTTGCTTCACTGTCTTTGATTCCTTGAGATACAAACCTCTTAAGTTTAGTTAATGGTGTGTCCAGAGAACCTGGCTTACTGAAGGCCATCATGAACATTTTTGAGGACAAGCTGTGTAGACAATTGTTTGAAAAGTGGCATTAACCCTTTGTGCCCGCCTACTTTGGAAGAGTTCCGGCCATGGTTTAAAGTGGCTGGTATCAGGATATTATCCAGTCGTGGAAGCCTCCCTGCACGGGCCAGTGAAGGGAGGGAGCCTGGGGGGCTTGCAGGATAGGGAGGTTAGGGGGGAGAAGAGCCAGGGACTTCTCGATGCAGCCTTAGATATGCTGATACATCCATTTAATTTTGCCTCAGACTCTAAGAAAGCTCAAAGAGTTAAAATCTGCACACAGAAGGGGGTGGTGGGAAAGAATGAGGAGGAGGGGGTTTCAGTGCAGTATACAAAATTCCCTTGGGGTAGAAGGATTCCTGTGCTTTTGTGAGTTGTATGTATTCTCCTGCTGAGACATCTGCATATGTAGACAGAGCTGGAATCCCTCACTCATCCGGACACGTGTGTGCATATTCAATAGAGCATTTCCCAGAGGAGGGCCTGCCACCTTTATAAAAAGGAGCAGGGAATTGGAGAATTTGAGGGTGAGCAGTGGGGAGGGATTTGGGGCAGTGTCCCATTACCGGGGACAACTCTTGCTAAGAATGAATGAAGTTCTGAGAAATCACGTGGCTGACCATCTTGGTTTGCAGGTCCCCCAGTGGCCGTGGGAATGAATATTGACATTGCCAGCATTGATATGGTTTCCGAAGTCAATATGGTGAGTATTGAGGTTTGTGGTTGTGTCTCCACAGACCTTCACTGGGGCACAGGGAGGAGGAAGGAGCCAGGCGGTGGAGGTGGAGTGTGTGTGAGTAGTGTATGAAGTGGAGATGAGGGCAGGGGATTTTGCTTTGGAACCCACTGTGTTTTGAGGTTTCAGAGCTGGCTCTTATCTGGTCTGCAAAGATTTTTCCAACCTGGTTCTGATACTTGGGACTTGGCATAGATCTTGTAAAACGTGTCACATATTCACATGCAAAACGCAGCCACAAGCATGAGACCCCTTGCAGAAGCCACATTTCCTAAGGTTCAATGGGAAACTGGGTTCATCAAGTGATTTTCTGGGTTTGGGGTGGGGTCAGAGGAAAAGGGGTGGTTTTGATTTGACATTTCACAGAGAATATAACCTGCAAACTAAACTGTAGCCAAGAGACTGAATAAATGTCCCTGGGATACTGACATCCACTTGTTGCTTCCAGAGATGGCCTCTTTACAGCTGATGGCAAGAACCCCCATCCCCCATCCCCCATCCCGCCAATTGTTCGCAGCCTCTTTTAACCCCTCCTGCCCACTAAAATAAATAAAATAAAAATTAGCCACCCTGTTTTCAAAAGGCAGACTCAGACCCGTGTGTCTCCAGTCACTTCTGCAACGTTATTCGCCATGTGTCCCAAGCATGTACAGCTTATGGGCAGCAGCACTCCTTAGTGGCTACCTCTTTGGACTGGGGGCAAGTGCTAAGAGAAAAAGCCTCTGTTTTCCGACTGGGGAAACACTTGTGGGGGGTTTGCTTCATGCAGGAGCGCCCCCTGCTGCCCATGCTGGGGCACTACAGACACAAGACAATGACAAGTGTCTCAGATACCCCCACTTACTTGGGCCATTTCTCCAGTGACTTTTCTAACCCTGTGTTTTTGAAGTTTTTCCCTTTGGAAAAGGCCCTCTAGAAAGGCACATCTGAATGTAAGATGCCAGTGTTACTTTCAATCCAGATAGCACACAGCACATTTCAAGATTGTGTTATGGCGTGGTTCTGCCTAGAAATGTAACCCACTATTAAAGAAGAGGGTGTAGTGTGTAAGGTTTTATGCAAAACTCTTCTAAGCCAGCCATCAGGACACAAATTTAGGTAAAAAGGAAGCTCAAATAAGCAGCCTAGTCCCTATACACTGTCCAAAGGTAGGTGATAATCCTGAGATATAGCAAGATTATGAAACATCTTATGACTACTCCAGGGAATATTGAACTCTTTCAGTATCTTTTAATGACATGTATTTTCTTATATTCTAATTATTGGGAAAGTTTTTATCATATAGGATATAAACAGACAAAAGACAATACTGAATGATTTAGAAGCACAGATTTCCCATACATTATGAAAGTTCCATGTGTGGGTAGAGAATATTTATTTTTTGGGAAAATATTGAATTTCTCAGATATGCAAATATTCACTTTTATGGGATTTTAGAGGTCTTTCATCAGTTTATATTTTGAGTTTTACCATAAAAATAAAAAATGTCCTAATGTGGGTACCTCCTATGTCCCAAGTACTTGAATCTAAATTGCGTTGCTAAAAACAAAGGAATAGAGAAGTCAAGTGTGGTTCTGTGTGTCCTACATGGGGTTGAATTAAACTCCTCTCTTTTGCATTTTGATTTATTTATGCTCTTTTTTCCTCCCAAGTTTTATTTTACCATTTCCCTCTGTAGAGGATCACAAACTTTTTTCTTTGAGGAAAAATTAAGAAATATTTAGAATCCAAAGAGATGATGCGATGATAAGTTGCTGCAATAGGTTAGTTAAGAACTTGGATGTACTATATCCTAAAATTGTTTCGAGTAGTAGAGTTTTTTTTTTTTTTTTTTTTTTGCCTCCTTAAATTTTGTTCATTTTTTACCTGCGTGCTGCATTTTGGAGAGGTAGCTGAGCTGGACACAGTGCCAAGACCGGCTAGTCAAAATACAGACCCAGCTAAGGCGAGGTGTCATCTCTTAAGGCTATTTACTGTTGCTGAAAAGTCATGGGATGTTGAAAGTGCAAAAACAAATGTCAGGTTGTAAATAGGACAGTATTGCAGCATTAATGATTAGAACCTAAAAATTCCATGCCGGTTTCCTTTCTTAGCCTACTGCTAACACATGTGGACTTGTCCAGACACATTTTTACTTGTTGAAAAATTAACACTTATTTCAGCTAGCAATCACAGTGACTTTAATCTTTCAAAAAAATTTTGTGATGTATATTGTTATTTTGTTTTAAATATGGTTATTTGATTTGAAGCAACAGATGAGAAATTCCATCATTGGTGTCTAAATAAAATAAGAAAATGTTTGTGGCATACTGCTCCTTATACAGGTCTAAAAGAGTTAGAATTTTTTGATCAGATTCAGTTCTGAAAGAATGGTTGATTATTTAAGTGAAATCTCAAAATTGATTAATACATGTGTTTCTGTTTCATTATCCTTTGTGACGTGCAACTTCTGGTAGTTGTAACTTTCTTTTTGTTGTAGCAAATCTTTTGAAGAATGATAGGCATCAGACCATTTAAACTGTCACTGACTCCTTAGTACTGAAAGGAAGAAGGCCTATGTCAATGTGGTGTTCCTGGTAAATGACAATGAGAGAAAGACTCTGAACTGAGTCAGGAGTCTTGAATGCTAGTTCTGCTTCTGCTGCTTGGTCATCCTGAGGGAATTCACAGCCAAACTGGGCTCAATTTCCTCACTGGTTAAAGGAGGAGAATAGTCCCATTTTACCGATGTCACGTGACTACCAGAATTAATAAAATGATATATGTGAAAGTATTGATGTTTTATGAACATATCTTAGTGTAGAAGACTGAGTATCAGGCTAGCACTCAAGAGACCCAGTGTCCACTCCAGCTGCTGCCCTAAGTGTACTTGGATCAGTAATTTACATCACTAGGTCTCAGTTTCCTTATGTTTGAAATGCAAGAGGACATGTTAAGTTGATTTCCAACTCAAAGTTACATGTGTGTCTTGTTTGGTTTGTTGTAATAGCTCCATTGGGTACAAAGAAATTCCAGGAAAACTTGGAAATCCAGTATACCCGTAAGGAAAATGCAGAACTCCTAAATAGCGTGCTGTTGTGAGTTCTTAGGAAGGTGATGATGGTATCTGGGCTATGTGGTTCAGGTGGCTGTTGACCCAATGGAAGATCTTTGGAAGAACGTGATCTCAATTAGAATGCTCCTGAGCAGAAAGCTTGGCTTTAGAATGAAATATTTTTAGATGTCTTGGTTAAATTGGCAAGAATCTTTTTGTTAAGATTCTTTGATGAAAAGTACATTTTAAGATCCAAAATTGGCTGTGAGGATTATGAACCGAAATAGCTTTCTCTTCATTTAAAGCAGATTCTCCTCCCTCTTGAAACAAAACATTTGCCAACCAAAGAGTGAAGCAATATTTCACTTTTGAGGAAAGAGTTCTAGTAAACACATAACACAAATTACCTTTTTATGGAATGGCGAATGGAGAAAAGTGCTGCCTTTTTTTTTTAAACAGATGTTTTCTTGCATCACCAGCTGCACACTTGAAAATTCAATTCAACACAAATGCGTATTTAGCGGCTACTATGATTCGGCCATGTGTTAGGCCTTGGGGACAGAGTACTGAACAAGACCGCCTTGTCCCCTGACCTCATGTAATTTAGTATCTAGGTATTCACTGTTCTTCATTATACTGCAGACTCCTGCTGTACTTATGCTTAGCATAAGTCTTATCTTTTCCCTAAAACTTTTTCTGAGCAGCCAGTTGAGTACCCAGTGGTCTGTATCTCCCATGGCTTCCTTTGTCACTTGTTGATTTCACCACTCGTTTGTTATTTGGTATTTCAAATTGCCTTATGTGTTACATATTTATTCTGTCTTCCTAATTCATGTTTATAAAATCATATAGACAAGGTTATGATATCTTTCCCCATGTGGTTTTTCTCTATATATGATGGTAGTTAGGTATTTGACTCCTGGCGAATGCCACAAATTTTGAGTGAACTGTTTGTTTTCATAGCAGTAATCTGTTATTACTCGCTAGATACTGTACCATATATGTGGAGAAGTAGAGCATAGAATCATAGGCCTCAAATTCAAGGCATTCACTGTTTAAATCAGCCAGTGCAGAAAGAATCACTATGTAGGATCCTAAGTGCTTTGGAAGAGGAAATACACAGGGCGCATTGAGAGTACGGAATACTGAGGTATTACATGGAAATTAATAGGTGAAGATAGTAGTCAGAGGTATGTGGATAGGTGTTCCAAGCAGAAAGAATGGCGTATAGGAGAATAAGGCACAGGAAAAATAAGTGGGGTTAGAGATTTGCAAATAGCTTAAAATAGCTGGGAGTGGGAATAGGATTGGGAGCGAGGTGGTGATAAGAGTTGGTATTGAGGTCGTAGGTGGTGGTCAGTTAGGAAGAGCATTTTTGTGGCTTGCTGAAGAGTTTAAATTTTGTTCTGAAGGCTGCAGGGACCCATGAAGGGATGTCAATAGGAGAATCACATGAATAGATTCACACTTCAGGAAGATGCTTCTGAAGTGTGGAGGGTGGAGTGAGACCTAAGGTTGGGAGATGAGATGAAAACCCACTGCAAAAATCCAGGGAGGACTGATGAATTAAGACAGGAATGTAAAGGAGAAGATATAAAATCAGGACATTTACAAGGTAGAAGTGACAGTACTTGGAGAATCCTAAGTTTCTGATGGTGTCATTTATTGTCCTTTGTTGCTGTTGAGGTCAGGGGGTGGGATGAGGCATGTGGGCAGACAATGAGTTCCATTTGGGACATGTTGACTTTTCTATACACATGGCATCTCCAAATGGAGATAAGCAGTAGGCGAGTAGAAAATATAGGTCTAGAGCTGAGTAAGAAGTCATGACTGGAGAGATGAACTTGGACATCGTCAGCATATCAGTGGTACTTATAACTGTATGAATGGATAAGATTAAAAAGGGAAAGTGAGAAGACAGCTAAAAATGGCAATCTGGTGAGCACATAATTTAAGTGGTGGAACACTGGAAAGGAGTCCACAAAGATGAATAAGTAGCTAAGCAGCAGAGAGATAGTAGGAGAACCTGCAGATAATAATGTTCTCAAAGCTGAGGCACAAGAGAGTTTAAAAAAGAAGGAAAGGGTCAGCTGCCACCAGGGTCAATTGCAATAAGTCTGAGACTTGTCTCCCAGTAGAGTAACAGTAGCTCATTGGTAAAATGTAGCAAGAGGAGTTTTAATGGTTGAAGACTATACTTTTGAAAAATTTGGATCTGAAGTGAAGTGGGGAGAGGGCAATTGCTAAAAGGAGCCATATATAATTTGGAGAAGTATCCTTTAGAAGGGAGTTAGGTTGCAGATACGTAGTGGGAGGTAGGGTGGCAGGACAGGAAACTACAGACCTGCTTAATTAAAGGCCTTTACATTCTCTGTGATGTGGGAGACAATTTCTGTTGAGATTAGAGGAGGTTAAATTGGCTGCTGTGGAGAATGGGTAAGTGAGGTTACTCAGGACACATAAAAGGATATCCAGGAAGCATGAAGCATGGTGAAGGGAGTGTGACCACAGGCAGGCTTAATTCTAAACAAATTATCCTTAGAAGCTCTCCTTCTCGATTTTAGCAAGCTGTTATGTTCTTTCCTTCTTTTCCTTCTGTTTTCTCTGTCCTCCTCCTCTTGTATAGTGCTCAACATTTTCCATCTTCATCATAACACTAATATTATGAAATAATTATAGCTACTGCTTATTGAGTCCTTAACTTGTGTGGGTGTTGTGTTGATGTGCATCTCATCCAATCCTTCTATAAAAACAGTGAGATGACCACTATCAACCTATTTAGAAAAGTAGAACCTGAGGCCAGGGAGGTTAAGTGACTTGATCAACGTCACATAGCTAGCAATGACTAAGTTCACATCCTTCAATCTTAGCCATCAGTTATACTGCATTTTAAATGTAGAAGGGCTCATTTAAAAAATTCATTTCCATTCCTTGAGGACCCTGTTTTGGTGTAGTTGTTGTTTGTTTTTATTCTTGTTTTTTTGGAAACAGTGGGTGGATCAGATAAACTAATCCTTCATAAGATGTTACTGTTACTCCTCACCCTCTCCACAGTGAAAAAAAATCTTAATTTCATTAAAATGATTTTTTCAAGTAGATACTTTATTCAGTGCATATTAAATGTAAGATGTGGTCCCCATCCTTGAGAAATTTATATTACATTTATTGTACATATATTACATTTATTCATATTACATTTATTGAGCACAATTTAAACCAAGCAATGAAGGAAGATTTAGATAAGCTCTTGAAGAGTTGAGGTTATTGCTTGTGTCATAATTTATTTCATTATGAATGGGTGCTGTTTAGCTTGTCTAATAATTTTCCTATTGCTCCAGCAGAATCTGTCAGAGAACCATTAAGGCCAATCATTGTCAGGAAATCTTGTCTGGTTTATGTTCAAGAACTGCAGACTGTCTCAGTGGTTTTAGGCTGTGCACAGGCACTGTGCGAAAAGACCACCCCCTTTCGCTTTTTTTCTTTTATTACCAAGACCTCAGTTTCCACTGAACTTCTTTCCATCAAGAACACATTTTTGTGATTTCTGATAAATTGCTCCTGCAAATAATTCTCTTAAAGGTGGTTGAGTTTATTTCTTCTCTTTCCCTATCTTTCCTTCCTCCATCCTACATAATATAAATGAGACTTATTATAAAGATTATGTCTCTAGAAGACTTACTCATCTATTTTAAAACACCTATGCCACTTGATATTGACAGTTTATAGATGTATTTCTCTTGATTGACTCTTAGGGCAAATCCTTTGCTATTGCTTTGTGGGTACCCTGAACAGTGCACTTGCTTGACTGTGGTATGAAACAAAGATCTGACTATGGGCTTACTCTGCAAGAGAGGGCGGCCGAGGGAAGTATCTCAAGTTTCGTATTTTAGAAGTGCGTCACGTGTGCTTCAGTGCCCTCCACCACCCCCGAAAAAATGGTCATGGAATTCCTATAAGAATGTAAATCAGAGTAACTGCTTTTCTTCACTTTAGGGGTAGGGGTTTAATCTTAGGAGAGGGCACTGACAATGTTTTGTAAGCACTCTGTAGCAATGTTTCCTAACCTCAGCACTATTGGCATCTTGGGGCAGATAGTTCTGTGTTGTGAGGAGGCTGTCATGTGTATTTTAAGATGTTTAAGAGCATCCCTGGCCTCTACCTACTGGCTGCCAGAGGTACCCATGCAGTTCTGAAAACCAAAAATGTCTCTGAAAATTGCCAAATGTGTCCTCGAGGGTGAAATTGTCCCCAGGTGAGAACCACTGGTGTAACGAATGGTGTTGTGCTTTTGTCTCCAAGCAACTAGAGAAAAGGAGATTTTCTGATTGAGTAATGGATTTCGTGCTTAATTGCCATTTTCGTTTATGTTTGTGGTACATTGTGACAAAACAAATTTTAAAATACCAACAAACATCAAAGGCAAAAATTATCCACATCCCCATCACTTCATTAAGACTGTGTTTTAATTTGCCTATATTACCTTCTAGTTCTTGTCTATTTGATTATTCATATTTTACACATTGCACTTGGTTATTTTGCAGAGAGAATTTTATAGTCTACATTTTTACTTGAGAGACCATGAATATTTTTATGGTTTTATGCTTTCATTAAAAAAATACACACTTCTAAACTGGTGTGTATTTTTCCATCCCTTTCCTGTGATCTTACAAACGTATGGGTATATTGACATTTTCTTTTTTATTCATTCTGTGTTTTTTTGAAAAAAGGATTTTAAAATACATTTTATAGATTATTAGTCACAATGCTAGCTGTAGATTATTTGAAAATAAACATATTATTTACTTTTACTTATGCACTATTAACAATAATATAAAAATCATATACAAAACAGAGAACTGGATTTAAATAGCATATAAGTGGAAAAATTTTTTAAAGTTTTATATATCAACTTGCCTCATGTTTACACAGTTACTCTTCACTCTGTTTCTATCCTGATATTACTCAGTTTTTCCAAAATCAATTTACATTTTGGGTGACATAAAAATACTTGAAAACAAATGGTTAAAAGAGGAATAAGAAGATGATTATGAGTTTTTAAAAGATACAAGCACAAGATTTGTAAGTTGCTTCTAGTTGTGGATTTTATTTGCAAAATATGCATTTTATTAAACAAGGAGAGAAGTAGGTTTGTATTATTCTGTCCCTGTTTAGATGGAAAAACATGGGGATGTCTTAGGTCACTGGCTCTTCCTGGTGCTCATTTTGTTAACATTCTATTGGCATTTTATTGCCAAGTCTTATTTTCCTTGTTCTATAATTTGGCACCTACTGCCCTCTTACCTGCCAAGAGGTCTTAACTTAGAAGTAATTGTCTGGGCAATTGAGGATAAAATAACTTCTGTCCTAACACAATAGCAACAATTACATTAATGAAGCTTTTAAGGTGAATCTACACGCATCTTAGAAAAGTGATAGATAAGTAAGCTATAAAGGAAGATCAGAGATTTCGTGGTGTGCAAATGCACGGACAGTGTCTGTGTCTATCCTCGGTGCCTAGCACAATGGCTGACGGTTAGTAGATGCTCAACAAATATGGATTGAACGGACTTGCTGAAGAGGTGGTTGAAGGACTGCAGTATATCGGGTGACCAGGAAGTATTTATTTATCAAGTGCTAACTTAACCAGCACTACGCCAGTTAGGCTGGATTGTGGAAGGATGTGAAATGGTTCTTACACAGGGGTGCCAAGGCTCTCTCTAGAGTTGAGAAGGCTCATTCTTATTACCTGAAGACTGAGGTGAGGGTTGGTGGAGAAAAGAGTGTTTCAGATGGTGGGAGAGGAGAGTGGTGTATCCCCCAGGTCGAGGAACCAAAATAAAAGGTTGAGAACCAAGTTTTGACAGTGATTCTCAGACTTTGCTGTGCAATAGAATCATCTGAGTCTAGTGTTAATATTAGTATTCTTAGAGCTCGTATCCAGAGTCTGATTCAGTAGGTCTGGGATGGGATTCAGGAATCTCCATGTTTGAAAACTCTACATGATTGATGCAGGTACTCTCTGAGGGGCACTGTTTGAGGAACACTAATTTTATAGTGAAGTTGTAAGCTAATGCAATCACTAATAAAGGAATTTGACAACTCACTGGTCTCTAGTTATAATATGGGTTTTTGTGATGATAAAGATCTAAGTGTTCAGAGTGGGTGGGATTTATAGAATAAGACTTCATGGAAGAGGGAGAGTTGAACTGAGCAAAAAGGATCACTGCAATGTGAATACACTGAAAATAAGAAGAACAGTCTTGTGAGAGAGTGTGATGGGGTAGACAGGATGAAGAAAGCCATTGCATGTTAGCAATAATAATATTGCAAAAATAAAAATTTAGAGTGCATATGACGATCTCACTTAATGCTCACAAAAATCCTATGAGCTAGGTAATAAAGTGTTATCATCCTCTTTTACAAAGGTAGAAACTAAGGACTAAAGGGATTATGTAATTTCTAAGGTTGCACAGCCAATATAAATGGATAGGAATGGTAGGGTGCATATGTAGGGTATGAATATGTAGGGTGAAGCTTAATTGTATAGGACCTTGGCAGCTGTGCAGAGGAGACATTGAAATTTCTTGGGTAGATGCTATGACATGATAAGAGAGTCTTAAGCATCTTCACAAAGAATAAAGTGGAAAGCTGGGGACCCTTACTAAGGGTAAGTATGAGCAAGTTGAAAACCATTTTCCAGCTCTGATTTTTATTTTTATAAAATACCCTTTGGAAACTCCACACTAATTTGATTGACACAAATGATGAAAATAATCATAATTCTATATTTAGAAAGGTTGGACAAAGTTTGTGAACTTGGGAGATGGATGAGCACTTAACACAGTGTTTGATATTATGAATAAATAAATAATAGTTGCATCAGTTATGTAGTTTTAAGATATCTGAAAATACTCTTTTTTTGGGTGAGGAAAATTAGCCCTGAGCTAACATCTGTTGCCAGTCCTCCTCTTTTTGCTGAAGAAGATTGGCCCTGGGCTAACATCCATGCCCATCTTCCTCTACTTTATATGTGGGACACCTGCCACAGCATGGCTTGATAAGCGGTGCGTAGGTCTGCGCTTAGGATCCTAACCTGTGAACCCTGGGCTGCTCATGTGGAGCCCGTGAACTTAACCACTATGCCACCGGGCCGGCCTCATACTTTAATATATATTTTAGGATAGTATGATTAGGGTGTTCCTTCCTTGTTTAGAAAGATAGCTATTTGGTTGGTGGTTAGTGGTAGTGTTACACATTTACATGGAAGGAAAACGCCACTGAAATACCTTCTTACAAATTATTTATGGCTGCCTAATTATAATTCTTGAAGTATGTGCTTAAACTTAAGGTCTCAGTGATTAAGGATCTTGAGATTGCTCCACTAAAGATCAGTAATTTAGTGCCTAATTAGTGCAAGATGATTGAATCAAAATTTTAAAAAATGTTTACTTCCTGACTTTTACATGACTCTTTTAATTAAATAGGTGGTCTCTAAAAGTCACTTTTTACTCTGCTATTTTATTTTAGATGGAAATGACAGTTGCATCATGAAAATTGAATTTCAGTCTACTTGACTTGCTCAATAATGCATATTTATCTATGCACTAACCTGTAATGTACATTATCAAACATATCCAAAATAGAAATTAAACGAGGATTTGATAAAAATGTACATAAACAAGTTATAATATTTTTATCTCATACTCACCTTGACACTAGTTTAGAGTTTTGCATTTCCTGTGAAAATAAGAATGCAGAAATAATAATGGAAAATTAGTCTGTTTTATTCTGCGTGTTATTCTGCTAATAGGAAATATTGGATGGTAGGGCTTATAATATAGATAATTCAAGGTGACTGCTGTTTTCTCTGGAAACAGTCCCGTTTACTCCTACCTTGCAACTTCTAAAGCATCAACATAGAAAAAGTAATGTTTTAGAGAGGGTGCTGTTCCTCCCTTCCAGGAGGGAGCGTTTGTTTTGAAATAGTTATTGAATCTTCCTACTTCTTAGGACTACAAGTTAACTGGATTGACACAGGACTTTCTAATCAGACAGCTGGCTTTTAAACAAATATACAAAGATCATCTTTAAAAATTGTCAGTTTTTGTGAGAGTGTTGATGTTTCATCGACTGTAGATTTTTCAAGAAACAGTTTTTAACATTAACCTTAAATGAAATGATTTATAAGCCATTCTAAAGAATATCCTAAAATAAGAAGCAGAGATGTGAAAGAGTTTTAAATATAAGTGAGTATATGCCAATTATTAGGTTGTAAAATATAAGCAACATTGTATGTACTTAAGCCACAATGCTCCAAAAAATGAAATTTAAGACTTTCTCTTTATTTTTCTTGACCTACAAAGAAACTTCCAGACTTATTTTGTGAATACATATTTCTGTTTCTTTTGCCAAATGAGCATTTGAGTTAGTAGACAAGACCTCTTAAAGTGGTCTCTGATCAATCAGTTCTGTAAATCACTCCTCTTTCAAGCACTGTTAAGCCAGCACTCTCTTTCAACACTGGTGGGGCTGATCTGCTAGGCTGTGTAAATTTGCCTCTGGCTTATGTGTTGGAAGAATGTTCATAAGAGTTCACTTCAATAACATTAATATGCCTGTGTGGCTAACCATTTTTTAAACAGAATTCGTTAGAGAATGATATCTTTGTTATTTTAAAAATCATAATATCTTAAGTACTTGCCAACTTTACGGATGAAACATCTGTAGAAAATTATAGACCACGTGAAAAGCAAAGAGTTTCCTTATTTCCTTCAGATTTTTTGGATGCTTTACTTTAGACTTTGGGTTTTGGAGGCCAAGTTCTGTTCTATAAGAAATCTGAATAAAATCATTTGCCAGTTGCTTTTTTAACATCACAAAGTAATATTTTCTGGTGAATATATTATTCTCTGGTTATTCGGGAAGATTAACTATTATTTTAATATCTTAATTGCACATTTTCTAAGAGACCATAGAACTTTTCCTATCTATTTAATGAGCCAGCTTTGAGAACCACCTTATAAAATGGCTTTATCTTTTTATTTTACCAAACTGACTGTGATCATCATCACCAGGTAGACCACTTAAGTGGAAATTTGTTGTAATGGAACTTTCTTTATTTGGAATGCTTTAGTCAACGTGGCAAATGTTGTAAATGTGCCTGGTTATAAAATTTCCCAGATTTGGACAAAATACCTCTTAATTGTTTACACTCTTATTTAAAAAGATAGCCACAATCCTGGAACTCTGTATTTCTCATTTTGTTGTTGTTGTTTTAATGCATAGTGCAATCATGGCCAGAACGAAACCTGATTAAATCAAATGCTACTTATGCTGTTGGGCTTTAAAGAGAGAGAGAGAGAGACAAAGATAGAGCCAGAGAGGGAGATGAGAGGGATAGACATATGTCATCCTGTCCTTGAGGAGTTTGTAATGTGTCTTCAACAGTTGAGAAATAGCAGAAGGCCTTTTTTACATAGTAGCTGGGTTTTGTTTAGTATAAATGAATATTATATAAAATATGCAACAAGGATTTGCTACGTAAGAATGTGTATATAATCGGGGACTGTCCTTTTGAATTTACATGGTATGGAATCAAAAATATCAAAGTACATGTGGATTCTCTTTGTTCTTTTCAGCATTTGATAGTTTATAAACAAATATTTTAATTAAAAAGGGTCATTGAAAAACAGGATTTGAAAAATTGCGTTATGCCTTTGACATATAACGGGGGTCTATTTTATTCTGACTAATAACACTACTAAAATTACTACCATTTATTGAGAAACTTCTATGAAATGAATTGTAATTTTTTGATGATTTCACATTAAATTCTCAAAAACTCTATGAAATAAGAAGTATTATCACATTTTACAGATGGATTAACTGAGAGAAGATTTCTATGAGTTAGAACCTATTAGGACCAAGACAATACAGCCCTCCTTTATTTCACAGCTAGAAAGTGCTGCAACTGGAATTTGAGCCTGTATTGTCCTCTATTCAATTTATTTTGTGTTTTTCTCAAAGGAAGGGGGAGTTGAAAAGATTGAATGGCCCCACCTCCCTCATTATCTCCCAGAATGATTGTTAATAGTCCACATTCCAGCCTCCCAGTGACTTTTGGGAAATTTACAAAAAGCAAACAAATAGAACATAAAGAATAAAATCTGTAATATACAAAAATAGTCTAAGCCGTTTAGAGATTCATTAAAATAGTAATTATCACTGTTTTGGCACGATTAGAGTTTGTGGATAAATTGAAGATTATGATTTACTTTTTTCTTGGTTGTTATAAATCATCTTTCATCACTGGGGAATGAGTTCAATTCTTATTTTTTTTTTTTGAAAGCATATATAATGCACTTTACTTTGTTTTATTTTTTTTTTAATTTCAGGTGTACATCATTATACTTCTATTTCTGCATCAATTACATTATGTTCACCACCCAAATACTAATTACAGTCCATCGCCACACACATGTGCCTAATCATCCCTTTCGCCCTGCTCCCTCCCCCCTTATCCTCTGGTAACCACCAATCCAATCTTTGTCTCTGTGCATTTATTTGTTGTTGTTTTTATCTTCTACTTATGAGTGAGATCATACCGTATTTGACCTTCTCCCTCTGACTTATTTTGCTTAGCATAATACCCTCAAGGTCCATCCATGGTGTCACAAATGGCTGGATTTCATCGTTTCTTATGGCTGAGTAGTATTCCATTGTGTATATATACCAAATCTTCTTTATCCATTCGTCCCTTGGTGGGCACTTAGGTTGCTTCCAATTCTTCACTATTGTGAATAACGCTGCAGTGAACACAGGGGTGCATGCATCTTTATACGTTGGTGTTTTCATGTTCTTTGGATAAATACCCAGCAGTGGAATAGCTGGATCTCAAAACAAAAGTCTGCCCTGAAAAAAAGTATATAATCCTGAGAATTAAGAACAAAATTAGATTTTGATTCAATTTGATGAGAGACTTTTAGAACCAGGAACATATCAGCCCTTCATATCTTACTTGTTATTTTAATGAGGTGCTACATATCTCAGACTACTCAGTAAAATGATGATTAACATTTGTGTGAAATAATAACTGTGATGTATTTCAAGGTCAATCCAAAAGACTTCAGTGAATAAATTTGCTTTCCTCAATGTTGGGAAAAATATGTGGCTTAAACAAAATGTTTCTAATCTCTTTTCTTTTTTTTCTACTTTATCAAATATACCACTGAGTTGATAAAAATTAAGAATAAAATTAGGTCAAGTATGTCATATGTATCTAAAAACAATGTATATGAATATGAATATATGATTATATATAATTTTAAAATGATTACTAAGTTCTGTATGTCTTTGAAAGCAAGCAATCCTTGGACTAAAATATGCTATTGCATTTTTTTAGAGATTATTTCTATAGTTATTGTGAAAATGTCGGTATTTATATCAAAAGCAGGGGCTGGGAAGTTCTGGATTTGTCAGTGATGATAAAACCTTGTACAGGGGCCAGCCCTGTGGTGTAGTGGTCAAGTGCACCCACTCCGCTGCTGGCGGCCCGGGTTCGGATCCCCGGGTGCGCACTGATGCATGGCTTGTCAGGCCTTGCTGTGGCGGTGTCCCATATAAAGTGGAGGAAGATGGGCACAGATGTTAGCCCAGTGCCGGTCTTCCTCAGCAAAAAGAGGAAGATTGGCATGGGTGTTAGCTCAGGGCTGATCTTCCTCACACACAAACACAAAAAAAACCTTGTACAAATTTCTGAAATTCTGGTCCAGAGCTTCTATATTTGAAAATGAAGGAAAATAAATGAAAGATTTAAGGTAACTTGCAGCTGTTTGTTATGTTTGCTTTGTAAAGCAGGTAAATTTATCTGTCTTATAATTTTCTTATGAGTTTGCAATTTTTTAATCTGAATTGTTTTTATTACTTATTTCTGTCCATTGTAGAAAAATCAGTAATATAGTAAACTATAATGAAAAGTGAAGGTCTCTATTAATGCCATCACCCAGAAGTAAATATTGTTAGTTAACGATTGTTAAACCTCAAGACTTTTTGGGAATTCACATGCAGGCACATGAAATAGAATCAGATAATATTATAAATTATATTTTATAATATGATTTCTGCACTTAAAATTTTGTGCACATCTTTTGATGCCATGTAAAATTCTTCTACAACATAATATCCAGTGGTTGCATAGAATTTCATTGTATGGCTGCACTATATTTATGAAATCAATCCTCTGTTGATGGACATTATGATAATTTTGGAGATTTTTACTATTATGAATTAAACTATGTTAAACAGTTCGGTGTATTCATATTTGATGCAATTGTAAAATTATTTCCTCTGGTAAATTCTTAGAAGTGAGATTATTGGAACCCAGAGCATGTATATTTTAGATATTGATACATATTACAAAGCTATGCTTCTTTTTAAAGAAGTGCTAATTTATATTCACACCACCAGTGTGTGAGAGTTCCATTTGCACACACAGATCAGTCCTGGATATCTCCTGTAGTATGTTCATTCCACTTTTGCTAATCTATTAGGTGAAATTGGTAATTTCCTTGATTAATCAAAATTTTTATTTCCAGGTAACTATCTCAAATACCTTTTTGTGTTTATAGGCCATTTGTATTTTTCTTTCTGAATTGCCTTTTCATGACATTTATTGTTTTTTTTTTTCTATTGGAGGATTCATTTTTTTCTTACTGATTTCTTGGAGCTTCTTGTATATTAAGGCTATTAACCCTTTGTCATATATTGCAAACATAGTTCCTTGTGTAATAACCTTGTGAATAATATCTTTTGGTCTCCATAATATTTATATTTGTATGTACTAAAATATGTTATGGTTTTTGATCTTCGTTTTCAGACTGAAAAGTCTTGTCCACCTGAGATTAAAAACAAAATGTTCAAGTGATCTTTCAGTATTTTAGGTAATTTTTCACATAAATATTGAATCCATTTGAAATGTGTTTTAGAGTAAGTTCTGAAGCACAAATATAAATAGATAGGATAGACAGATATATAGATCGATAGATAGATAGATGCCACAATAATATTAAATGAAATAATCTGTCCTTTCCTAATGATTTGAAATGTTATCTTTATCATATAGGAAATCTCATATGTACTTAGATCTTTGCTTTTACTCTGTAATTTGCATCATTAATGTTTTTCTATATTTTTATGCCAGCAACATGTGGTTTTAATTATTCTAGCTTTAAATATCGAGACAAATCATTCCTACTGAGATATCGCCTCTTACCTGTTAGAATGACTATTATCAAAAAGACAAGTGATAACAAGTGGCAACGACGTGGAAAAAAGGAAACCCTGTACACTGTTGGTAGGAATTTAAATTGGTGCCGCCACAATAGAAAACAGTATGAGGGTTCCTCAAAAAATTAAAAATAGAACTACCATATGATCCAGCAATTCCACTTTCAGGTATTTACACAAAGAAAGTAAAACATTAACTCAAAAAAAAACGCACTCACATGTTCATTTCAGCATATTTACAATAGCCAAGATATGGAAACAACCTCAGTGTCCATCAGTGGATGAAAGGATACAGAAAATGTGCATATATATATAAAGTACATCTATATATGTAAAGTACAGCATGATGACTATAGTTAATAATACTGTATTGCATATTTGGAAGTTGCTAAGAGAGTAAATCTTAGAAGTTCTCACTACAAGAAAAACAAATTTTCTATGTGTTGTTATGGGTGTTAACTAGACTTATTGTGGTGATCATTTCACAATATATACAGATATCAAATCATCATGTTGTACACCTGATACTAATATAACGTTATATGTCAATTGTAACTCAAAAAAAGAGAGGAATCTCCCCTCATTATGTATATACTTAATTATACTCAACAATTATAAAATAGTTATGCTTTAACACAATCTTAAAATTTTGGTAATTTAAAAATGCTACTAGTATTTTGATTGTAATTGCGCTGAAATTTATTGAGGAATTTGGAAGGAAATTTACTTCTTAACAGTATTTGTTCTTCCTATTGAAGAACATACTGTGTCTTGCCATTTTTACATATTCTTTTATGTCCTTCTGTGAAGTTTTACTGCTTTCTCCATGTAAGTCTTGCAGATTTCTTGTTAAATTTATTACCATAGGCCTTACATAATTCTTGTGAAATTTATTCTTCAGTACTTTACAGTTTTTATGGTTATTGTGAAAGGGATTTTTATATCCAATGATTATTTTGATTCTTGTCCAAAAGAACCAATACCATATAACCATCCGAGAAGGGGTATCTTTTAATTTTACAACTCATTCCATTTCAGTTCATGCATGAGGTGTCTTGGGTGTCAGTAACATATTTGAAATGTATATGTAGAAACATTGTGCACTTTTTTGCAGTTTGTCATATTCCTAATCAATGCAAACATTTAAAAAATGATTGATTTCTTGCAATTTCAATCTTCTCCTACATAAGATTCATTTACTTGGCCTCATAGAACCAACATGAATTACCACTGAGGGCACAGTTTTAAAGATTCCTTCTATTCCTTTAACCTGATTGATTAAAGTTTAGATTTAAAGCAATAGTCTCTGCTTAACATATCCCATTTTTATCTTGCACATTATAAACCTTATGAAAATAAGAAAACATTTTGGATATAGTAAGCCAAATCATCATCATGTGCAACGTCTAAACTCTGGTGTCCATTACTTTAAGTAGGGGTGATTTAATTACAAATAATTGAAGAGCAGCTATTTCACGTTGAGAACAATTACAACCAGAGAAATAAAACAGTGTAACTGACACAATGTGTGTGAATATTGCCACAAATACCTGTTTCAGAGTGAAGATTTGGCTGAATTTATTACTAAATCTGATCATGACTTTTATCTACAGACTTAATCACCAGAGACTCAGAACCATAAAAGCTGTCCCATTATGGTAGTCTAAATTCATAATTGGTTTGACCATTTTAAATACATTGACTTGTCAGTCTGCTTTACTGAACAGTTTTAAGTATCGTGTAGAACACTTCAGCTAAGAATGGTTTAGTTGTGCATGAAGTCTGAGATTTCTAGAAAATTTCTCAATAAATGTTACAAAAGTTCAGAGAAAATATACCATATACATTTTAGAGGATTTAGTGACTCCTTAGTGGAATAGTAACTTTTGTGTTGGTTAAGTCAGATGTGACGTTGAGAAAAAGCAAAAGCTCAGAAGTTATAGGAGAAAAGGATTTCTATAAACTAGCCCAACATTGTCAATAGCATACAATATTTGGCTGTCACACACACATGGACACACACACACACGTACACACGTACGTATGTAATATAAAACTGAGTATGAAATGGTTATATTTTTCCTGTTTAAGTAAGACCTTATCACCCTCAGGTTGAATTATTTAATACTGGTAAACTTAAGTTAGATGCATTAATAGACTGGGATATGATGTGAAATAACAATGCCACATACATCAGTTTAAAAAGACTGTACATTCTTGGACAGGAAAATGTGCTGCCTGGAACTCAATATAAGCAAACTAAAACAAAGTGGAATTCTATGCTATTTTGTATGAGTTTACTGAATATACATTTTGCATGTAAAATGAAATGTCTATACTAGATGAATGTTTTTGTATTTAAGTATTGATATGCTACAATTCAATGAATTCAGACTTCTGATTGATGTATCAAGAGAGGCTTGGTCTTTTGACAACTGTGTCTTGGTTCTGTATATTTTTATAAAAAATAGATATAATACTATCATAGATAGAATACTTACTATAGCACAATTGAAAGGGAATTTGATTCTTAATGGACTATAGATTTACTTCCCCTTTTAAAAGATAATTATGAAATTTTATCTTCAAAGATATATTTTAGAATATTTTATTTATTTATTTATTTATTTATTTATTTATTTATTTAGTGAGGAAGATCGGCCCTGAGCTAACATCTGCCAATCCTCCTCTTTTTTTTTTTGCTGAGGAAGACTGGCCCTGAGCTAACATCCATGCCCATCTTCCTCTAGTTTATATGGGACGCCGCCACAGCATGGCTTGACAAGCGGTGTGTTGGTGCGCGCCCAGTATCCGTCCAAACCGGCGAACACCGGGCAGCCGCAGCGGAGCGTGCACACTTAACCGCTTGTGCCACCAGGCCGGCCCCTATTTTATTTTTTAAAGTAGATTTTAATGAGACATGCTTTTGATGATTGTGCTCATCTCTTTTCAGCTAGTGTTGGCCAAAAGATTATCGATATTCTAGGGGCCCGGCCCGGTGGTGCAAGCGGTTAAGTGTGCGCACTCCACTGTGGTGGCCCGGGGTTCGCCAGTTTGGATCCTGGGCACGCACCTACGCACAGCTTGTCAAGCCATGCTGTGGCGGCATCCCAGATAAACTGGAGGACGATGGGCATGGATGTTAGCCCAGTGCCAGTCTTCCTCAGCAAAAAGAGGAGGATTGGCAGATGTTAGCTCAGGGCTGATCTTCCTCACCAAAAAAAAAGAAAAAAAAAGATTATTGATATTCTAGAGCAGGAGTAAACCAAATATGGCTGGGTGCTTGTTTAAATAGATAAACATTTATTGGAACATACCCATGCCCATTTGGTTACATATTATCCATATCTGCTTTTTCACTATAAAGGCAGAGTTGAATGGTAACAGAGACCATATGACCTTCAAAGTCCAAAATATTTACTGTGGGATCATTACCGAAAAAAAGTTTTCTAACTTTTGTTTTAGAACAATAAATATATCATGAAATATAAAGTACTCTGGATATAAACTGATGGAAGATGTAGCATATGAAATTGCATATCATTACTTGGTTTTCTTGCTTATCTATCTGTTCGGACTTTACTTGAATGAGAGATGGTTCAAATTAAATAAGAATTTGTTGAAGGAGTGATTTCATGGAGAAATACATTTTTATCAGTTAATTAAGCTTATGAAAAGCATAAAAAGGAAAACATCTTTAGTATTAAAATTGGAATAATTATAGAAAATAATGTAAGACTCTTTGTCTCATATTAATTATTCTTAGATTTGCTGTTCATCTATCATAGCTAGTTTTAAAAAAGAGAGTGACAGGGACTGGCCTGGTGGCATAGTGGTCAAGTTCGCGTGCTCCGCTTCAGCAGCTGGGGGTTCACGGGTTCAGATTCCAGGTGTGAACCTACGCACCGCTCATCAAGCCATGCTGTGGCAGGCGTCCCACATATAAAGTAGAGGAAGATGGGCATGGATGTTAGCCCAGGGCCAATCTTCCTTAGCAAAAAGAGGAGGATTCGCAACAGATGTTAACTCAGGGCTGATCTTCCTCACCAAAAAAAAAGAGAGTGACAGTAACTTATGTTCAGATTTGTAGTAAATTATGAAGTTGTATAACCTAATAATGTATGGATGCTTTTGAGAAGATTAATATATTGTTAATATATGAATTAGAATCAAGAAAATCTTTTCTTCTCTTGGTCCTTGAAAGTTTTACTCTACTGAGAAATAATCCCATAGCCCAACAGACTGCTTTCATGAGGTCAGGAAAGTGTCTGTTTTCTTGACTCCTCCACAGCAGCCAGGTCCAGCTCAGAAAGGGTGTGACTCTTGGAAGTTACATTAAGAAATGAATTAAACTAATGCTAAAATAACCTATAATCCTTTTTATTAATGCTTTTGGCTCTTAAGAAGTGTGGCACAACAAAATTACAGTTTTGTTCAGAAGTTTTTATCCTTTGCTTACGTTCAGCCTGCAGTTTTTATTCAAGAGTGTTTTGGTTAGTTTTCAGAATTTGCTCTGGAAGTCGTGGTACAACATTATCACAGTAGTCATACAGTTATGTAAGGTTCTGCCTATCAATAGAGATGACAGTAGGATATGCAGAACTCTTCAAAGAACGCTTCCCAACTTGATATCTTCAGACAGATAGCATTCACTTCTGAAGTCTGTACTCTGGAATTATGGCTAGGATTAAAAACTAAACCAGAGAACAGAGTTAAGCAGGACTACCAGACTGTACATAAAGTCACAACAATTGTGACTTAATAAATATGCCATAATGTTTCAGAAGTAAGAAGAGCAGGGAAATTGGCAATGAATTAATTTAGCCTATCAGATAAAGAAAGCCAAGTTTTAACTTCAATCCTTGAACGTCTTTATTAATATCGAATGTCTTTGAAATTGGTTGAAATGTATTTAAAGAACAGAATGAAACACAATCTGTTTCTTATTGCTTGATTACAGCTAAATGCATTTGGTTGTTACTTCTCCAACTGGTGGAGTTGTAGTTTTCTTTCTTAAACCTAACTAAGGCAGATTTACTTGTGGAAATGTGTAGGGTGTATTTTTTTTTTTGTATTTTCATAAACACAGGTAGCATTTTATGGTAGTTGAAGATCTAGGCCATGGAATCTTGACTCTTCCGCTTACTAGCTGTGTAACATGGTCCAAATTATTTAATTCTTTAAATTATCACTTTTCTCATCTATAGAATGAGAATAATAATAGTATCAGCCTCAAAAGATTATTCTAAGAATTAAATGATTTAATATACATAGAAGATTTGGTAAAGTTCTTTGCACATAATAAATCTCAATAAATAATATCTATGAATAATATTAGTACACACACAACATACCCATAAATTTAATTTGATATGATGCCACAAGACCCCTGACACATTCATGACTTTAGTTTATACACAGTAGACACTAAAGCCAAGGTAATGGTATCCTGAAGAGCACATGATTGCTTAGTGCTGTATGGTAGAAAGGAATCCTAGGGCACTAGGATAGGATTCAGGAGACCTATATTCTACCTCCCCACTAGTGTGTGATCTCAATTAAGTAATTTTTTTCCTCTCTGAGCCATAGTTACATTTCTGTTGGGAGGGGGGGATGGATTGGGTTAATATACTCTTCTAGTCTGAAATCCTGAAAATCTTTGAGTCTAAAAAAATTTTTTAAGTAGATATTTTTATTTCTAAATTGTTAAATTTGCAATCAAAGTTGGAAAGAACTAAGAAAAAAAAAGACAGCATTGCTTATTAAGCCAGAAAAAGAGGTGACAAATAGTAGTTGTGTTGTTTATCAGAAAATGTGCTTCTTTCCAACTGAATATTTTGCAATTGTTTTGCAGAATAAGCGCTTTCCTAATTCTGTAGAGCTTTAGGGGTATAATCCTCCCAAGGTGTTCTGTCTGCAGGAGAAGGCTATGAAATTGTTAGATGCTAATATTTCTGCATGCTAATATCTGTTCATATTTCTGAGAAGAATTTTATTGAAAAGCTAAAATGCAGGACAAGGCACCAACTCTACTCTCAGCTCTTTCCAGAGGTAGTTTTCTTTCTGCATAAAATGTGTCTGATCTTAAACATGTGGTAACACCTAGGGAGCTATTAAATGTATGTGAGTCTGACAAGACTTTATGTTCAAAAGACAAAGATCCAATGTTCATATACAGAAAATGACACCCTTGTTATTGGAAATAGCATGAGATTTCACCTCAAGGCATGCATATACCCTACAACGTGGCTTTATAACTTTTATAAAAATATAATCTACTTCATTTGATCTCCCATCATTTCTGGGAAGTGAATGTAACTAGTGTTTGTGTTTCTTCCCTTCTTCCCTCCCTTCCTCCCTCTCTTTCTTTCTATGCCTTTTTCAAAAATAAAATCCAGAGACATTAAGTGACTTAGTCCTGTGGTTAAACAGTAGAATTTGAACTAGAGTCCTGATTTTACAGACTCAAATCCAGTGCTTTACTTGCTACTTCAAGAAGCACTTTAGTGGAAGTATAATGAAGGAAAAGATTTTTTTTTTTTTTTTTTTTTTGTGAGGAGATCAGCCCTGAGCTAACATCCGCCAATCCTCTTTTTTTGCTGAGGAAGAGGGCCCTGGGCTAACATCGGTGCCTATCTTCCTCCACTTTATATGGGACGCCACCACAGCATGGCTTACCAAGCAGTGCGTCGGTGCGTGCCCGGGATCCGAACCAGCGAACCCCGGGCCGCCGCAGCGGAGCGCCCGCACTTAACCGCTTGCGCCACCGGGCCAGCCCCGGAAAAGATTTTTTAAGACATTAAGAGTGATGGAGGTTTTGGTGATCATAGATAAGGTACTTGGAACATGCACAAAATACATTCCTTTAAAGAGCTGATAAGCCTAATAGTTAATCCAAAGGAGAAACTTGGATTCGCTAAGCATCATTTCATTTTAATACCTTGGGTAATCTCAGGAAACTTCTAAAACCAATGGTCCTCCAGCTTTTCTGTCCCCACAAGATTCGTCTGGGTTTGAAGGATTGGTACACTTAAGCATCGTAAATCATGGCTGTTCTTACTCACAGCCAAAAAGTAGACCTCCTGCAGACAACCCCCCAAAATCAGTAAATCTGATTTGTTATAGCTGTTTTCTGAGGCAGTGTATTGCAGCAGACATTGATTGTTCGGCAAGCTTTATTGATCATTGAGGTCTAAGGTGACAAGATGCGATGAGGAGTTTAGCCATGTTCCTTTTTTGTTTATTTCACAAAGGCAAATATGCTTTATCCATGGTTCTAGAGCCCAGACCAAAACAACAGAGCTGCTCCCCTGGGATTAGCCAGGGTACCAACTGTCATAGGATGTACGCATTCTTGCAAACCAGTTTCATAGTACACGGTCTGGACATGAACAGACTGCATTAACATCTCAAGCACCTGTGAACTTAGGCAGCTTACTGATACCTGAGCCTCAATTTCCTCATCTGTACAATGAAGTAAATCTCTTCCTGCAGTTATTGAAGATTAAAAATGATAATTTCTTCAATTTTTTAGGATACTTCCTGTGCAAAGAAAGCATTCATTAAAAATCAGCGTTAATACATATAAATGTTGGCTATCACATTGTCAGAGATACTATTCCCAAAGAAGCTATGGAAAAAAGCGATGAAATAGTGAGCAGCTGGTAACTGAATATTAAGAATTTGAACAGACTGAAATAAGTAAAAGAATTCTTTCATTGTGTAACCACATAGTTTCATGAAGATTTAATTTATCTTTGATAAATTAAAGCATACAAATAAAAATTAGTAAAGCAAAGGGCATCTTATAGTTCACCAAGTCCGAATCTCTATATTTTATGTTGAAAGAGCTGAGTATCAGTTAGGTAAGTGTTCAAGGTTATAGATGACATAAGACAAGCACTCTGATATCCAACTTTTACAAGCCACCCCTCCTTACATACTATTAGAGGCAGCTGCAAAATACTTCCTAATTATACAACTCACATAGTCTCCTGGCCAGGTGGGAGGCTTGGCTATTTTTTTTTTAAGTTGCTAGGAACTCTTCCCCTTACCTTTAATGTCCTTATATTTCACGTGGTGGTAAATTATCCTAAGAGCAAGTCACTAAGGCCCATTTTATGCTTCATTTTGGTGAAAAATCTAATATCAACTCTGGCTAAAGAGGGAAAACCAACATTGGAAAAGAGAACTATAAAAAGAAAATATGATCATGGTGTTAGATGCCATTTGAAAAAATCAAACATATTTTCTATTCCACTTTGACCTTGCTTTGCTTGTTGGAAAGATTTCTTAGACTTAACTCTATATCACAAGATTTGTAGATTTAAAAAACAAACAAAATGTGGAATGACTTGCAGAATTTCATCTTTCCTCACCTTTGTTCAGTTTAAATCATTTTTTTGTTATTTTAAATTGAGATATTATTTTTTATTTTAGTTTCCCATACAGATCACTGGGATTTTTCTGAATTTAGTCCAAGCCTTTAAACTGCATTTCCTTTAGTAATTATGAACCATTTACCGATAGTCTTTATGCTTTACTTAATTAACACCTCAATCTTCGATAAGACATGTAACAAGATTCTTTAAAAATAGTGAACTTCTCTAATATGAAAACATTTTTATTATAACTACCTTTGTTGAATCATAAAGGTTTCAATGTGAGGCTTTATTGATTTTCCCTTGATCAGTAGATATTGGTGGCCCCCTTCAGTGGTAGAATGATTCTCAGAAGGGTAGATGCGTAGAAGAGAGATTGAAAAGCTTCCTGCATAAATTCGTAGCTGTGTTTCTGGAAGATATGTTCCTGGGTGATGAGTTAGTGTTGGCCAAATATAATCACTGTACTTCCGAACAAAACTGCTTTGAATTGCAAGATAATTGACATGAATGTATGGTAAGTGTACTCTGTGAGTCTATATGTGTGCATGGATCAATTTCTAGTCTCTTTTTAAAGTGTTGTCAGTTCATCTGTGGCTCATGGTCTCCAGAAGGAAACCTCTGACCTGCCTATTCATCTCTTTTCTAGTATGTGCTAAAGGGCATAGCCATTTTCAAAATAGTGACATCCCAACCTAACCTTTCTTTATACACTCTGACATGGCCCTCCAAACATGTTCATTACCACTTCATAAATTCTGCCCTGAAGCTACATACTGTTCTTTGTTAACCTTATAAAGCTCAAAGGTAGTTGTTGTTAGGTTGGTGCCTAAGAAACTGCTACTACCGCTTTCCACAGCGATTTGTTTCAAGAGTTAATAAATTCCACTTTGAAGTAAATTTGATATTGAAGTTTAGGTCAATAGCTTTTGTTATAGGTATAACACAAAGAATTCTGATTTAGTTTATAAATTGTAGTTTGTAATATGTCTTTTTTTACATTTGAAAATAGTGTGCATGCTTGCATGTGTCTTCTCAAAATACCCAGTGACTTTATGAGTGTCTCTTTTTTATTACCCTCCATGAATCAGAACATCTCTCTGTTATGTGGGTATATTTAGAGCAAGTTTTAGAAATCTTTAGCTTCTGCAGGATACAATGTTTATGAATGTTGTGCTCTCAATAATCAAGAATAATTTTACAGTCAAGTAGCATCACCTATAACAGACAGCTTTATGTTGGGGTCGTAGATAGTAGTAGATATGTTTCCAGTTTTCACAACCAAATGTACTTTTTACCAAAAAGTACTATGAAAGTGAGGAAAACCCAGAGGACTTTGATCATTAAAAACATTCAAACTCAATCCTGACTATCTCTTTTTCAGTTAAGTTATGGCAACAGGGTACGGTAATGTCCATGACTACAGATGTCTGAATGAGGCCCGCTTTTTAGACATGGATTAAAATTTGGTCTTTGTTTTCCTTATAATTCATTGTTTATATCATTGGAATTTTTCTAGATCAGGAACTCCTATTTTCAAAGGGATTCTTTTTGTTCATATTTTTATTTTATATATATTTAGAAAAGAATAAGCTTTTCCCATGTGGTGCAGGAAGATTGGCTAAAGTTCTTTTCTTCAAATATACCTCAATGTTGTCTCACAAACAAATCAGAAATTTTCATTTTTATTTTGTCATCTATGAGTTATTTCAGTCACACTTCCTTCCTTCTCACCAAAATTTAGATAGGATGTGTTCATTTGACTCGGCCCTTCAAACAGACCTTGTGGCGTTAAGGCCCAATTTTGTGACTCACTATGATCTATTTTGTGCAGCTTGAGTATGGAGAGTGATGCAGTCAGCGGGTCACTACAATTGCTACAAGGCCCAACCAAATTGCACTGAGTATCTGGAGAGGGAGTTTACATCAATTCCCCCTCCGCATTTTCTTTCAGGCCACAATGAAGATAAATAGCACAGACATAAAAATGTGTATGTGCAACCATATATTACCCCGACTGACTTCAACCAAAGTCACTGAGAAAGACGGTAGTTATCCACCATACTTATAAGTCAAGACGGAAGTTAGTCCTTTTAAATCTAACTCACATTTTTTTTTTTTTTTTTGTCATGACCTCACCCTTTGTCTGCTGCACAAAGTTATTGTCAGAGAGAAACTCAACTCTGAGTTAATCCCAGCCCTAAGGATCCGGTGTTATATATCCTATCAGATCTAGAGTCTTTCATGTTGCCTTTAGCAGATAGGACCATATTACTTCTACCAGTATGATGTGAGATCTTTTATCAGGGTCACTAATCTAACCCCTGGAGAGATGTAAGAGGGAAGTTTTTGTTCCTCTCAAGGACCATATATATCTGGTAATATTCATGATAATAACCACATATTCTGATATTATGCATCTTGTCCCAATTCTGTCTCCATCACAGCTGTCTTTGTGAAAAGTTTGGGCACGAACATCTAATTAATGTTTCATATAATATCCCTCATCATGCCAATTTCTGTCCTGTTAATTCATGTGTTCAAACCATAGGAACTGCCTGACCCATCAAAATTCAGTCACAGAGCAGAATAGGGCCTACCAAAGTACCTTAAAAAGTGATTCTGCTTTATAGACATGAAAAAAGTGAGATGTTTACTATGTGAGATGTTCTCTGAAGTATAAATTGTTGCTAGAAACAAAAGTAGAGACATCTCAAGGACTGGGAACTAGTAGATGTGAGTGACAGTGTTTTTTTCGTTCCTTGGGTCAGAGTTTCATTTCTGTCTTTGTCTCTGTCACCTGGGCTATTGATAGCAGTCCATTGTGCCTTTTTTTTTTTTTTTTTTGGAACACACGGATCAAGCAAAACAATTTTTGGACAAAGTAAATTTGCAATTTCTCAATAAGAATATTTGGTGAAATGTGCTGGACAATGGCATAAAATCTGTTGTGTTGAAATCTTCCTCAAAGACAAGAATCAGCTCTTCTGCTTCTTTGAAAACCCTGAAGCACATATATCAGAAGAGTGTGGTGTACAAGAAACAGCATTGCTCTTGAAGTCATAAAATAGCTGAGTTCAAGTTTGGTCCCTTATTAATCACATATGTTTGGAGAGGTTTCATTGCCTTTCTTATCTTCACTTTCCTCTTCCATAATTTGGACACAGAAGTGATTACCCCTGGCTGCTGTGATGAAATCATATGTGTCTTTTGCAGAAACCACGGTATCCATAGTGGTTAAGAAGAGGCGTTTGGAAGTGAGACAGTCACTGACCAACTGTGAAACCAAGGCTGATTCACATGGTTTCCTCATCTGCAAAGCAGGGATAATAATAATGTCTACCTCATGCGGTTGTTGTCAAGATTAAATGAAAGAATCTATATAAAGCCCTTAGTACTTTACGCTCAATAAATATTAGCTTAAGTATTGAGCAATATATATTGCAAAGCAGTTAAGATTCGTCAACAACAATAAAAAATCTTTAACTTATTTAAGTCCTATTATATGTATGCAGGTTATGCTAGTAAGTTCTATTTTGCCTTAGAGGAAAGTGAGAGAGAGAATGTACAATAAGCATGACCACTCCACTGGTAACTGCTAGGTTGAAGACTCAAAGTCTTGCAAGTGATACTCCCAAGTCCATGCTCGTTTTCTAAAGCAGCTACTCTTGACAAACTTCCATGAAGTAGCAGGCACAGAAGCCCCCAAGGAATCCAGCCAACCTTTGTATGCCAAGCTAGTCATGCCACTAACTTTCTCACACAGCTTTCTAGTGTGGTGCACTACTTGTTCTTTTGTTCTACCTAAATTACAGTGCCTTGTTTTTATACCTGTTGGTTATTTCATAAACTGAAACTGAGCATATTTTCTTACCTATAAAACAAATATGTTAATGGGCTTCTTGTGAAGCTATTTGAGAATTGCATTTTTAGTATGTTGGAAATAATCTTAAAGAGTTCCAGACACAGAGTAGGAATT
Source organism: Diceros bicornis minor (assembly GCF_020826845.1). NCBI lineage: Eukaryota > Metazoa > Chordata > Mammalia > Perissodactyla > Rhinocerotidae > Diceros > Diceros bicornis. Next base: position 76,823,277 of record NC_080740.1, on the reverse strand, counting down.
CATAAATTATTTTTGTTGTTAATAGGAAAAAGGCAAATTCCTTTATCAGCTCTTCTGCATGTGCTTCTAACCTTTAGCTCTAAGAAGCTTAGTTAATACATTTGCATGGTAATTAAAAATCAGTGACGTTTAAAAGAATTTAAATCCAGTATGGAATTAGTGGGATATGTGAAGCATACCAGAACTTAAATATTTTGTTTAGCTAATTAAATTGCTTAGGAAAAATAAAAACAGGAAAATCTCTAGTAAAATTGAGTTCCTCACAGCTACACTTGTGTGCAATAATATACTCATTCATTTGCCAAATTAAAAAGATCTGTTTTGTAAATTGTCTCCTGGGTAGAAAGGAACATATTTTCCAATAATAGACTCATATTGCTGAAAATAAAAGTTTCTCTCACCTTTGATTTTTCTTTTGCATTTTAATTTCCTTTCCAATCACATTTAGTCAAAATGTTAAATACTGTTTCAGAGAAATCTTGAAGATTTTAATGTGGAAATGATTAGAAGGATAATTTTAATTAAAAAAATGATGTCACTCGAAGAGGTTGACTTTAGAGACTGAGTTTATTTTGCCTAACTTGGTCCTTTTTCTTATCTATCTAAGCCATATTTCAAGTGAACTCAGTGGCAGTTGAAATTAACTGATCTAAATGAGTAGAGTATTATTGCATATGACAGCATCAACAAATATGGATCAATGATATTGTGATGGTTAATTTTATGTGTCAACTTGACCCTAATTAATACAAGTATTAAAGCTACTCCTTAAGTAGCATTTGCTCTGATAGGGCCTTGGGTTAACATACATTTTCTTATTTAAAAGTCATTAACAATTCTGAGAGTAAGGTATATTTAATGTGAAGAGGCTAGAGATTAGAAAGAACAAGCAATCTCCTAAACTCACACACCTCATAAATGAAAGAGACCAATTTGACTCAAAATTCAAGCTAAGGTTTGAGATGACTGAAGTGCAGAGTGCTGTATGGATGTTTATCCTGGCTGAGGAATCTGAGAGACCTCAGAGCACTATAGAGTTGTCTAATAAGCCATAATTCTACTGTGACTGTGGATCCATTGTATGTAAGGTTCATAATTAGTGCACATCATTTTGTATGCACACTGGGGACCATTTTCGGGCAGTCCAACTTGTAAGAATGACTCCAGCAAAAATACATAGACTTTGGGGCTGGTCCGGTGGCGTAGTGGTTAAGTTCACATGCTCCGCTTCGGCGGCCCAGTGTTCACAAGTTTGGATCCCAGGCGCGGACTTAGGCACTGCTTATCAAGCTGTGCTGTGGCAGGCGTCCCACATATAAAGTGGAGGAAGATGGGCACAGATGCTAGCCCACGGCCAATCTTCCTCAGCAAAAAGAGGAGGATTGGCAACAGATGTTTGCTCAGGGCTAATCTTCCTCACCACAAAAAACAAACAAACAAAAAACCATAGACTTTAATGAGAGCGAGAAGGCAAGAGAATTTACTTTCTCATTCTTGTTTTTATTTGTCTATTCAACAAATACTCATTAAGCATTTGCTCTAGGGCAGATACTCTTCTATGTATTTTATATTTGGGAGATAAAAAGATGAACAAAAAAGATGAACAAGACCATATCTTTTATTTTATGATGCTTCTTCTCGTACAGGAGACAATAATCAAGTCAACATGCAAATAAGAATGTTATACATTATTTTGTGCAGGGAATAAACAAGTGGATGATGAAAGAATAACTTGAGGGTGGCAGGACTGTTTTAGAACAAGGAGTCGGCCTTTCAAAGAGATTGCATTTAAGCTCGTGATGAAGGATGAGAGGAGGCCACCGTTGGGAAGAGTTGAGGGAAGAGTATCCAAAACTCTAGTCAGATAATCAGCAAACACATTTCGCAACTGTTTAAGCAAAAGTGTCAGGTGATGAGCACATCACTGTGCTCTCTTGAGCCGCGCTCATGAAGTTCTGGAATGAAATCACGTTTGGCTGATATTTTTGGCATTGAAAGAGTATAACTATTTGAAAAACATTTGCTTTCTTGCTTCAAATGAAATGTAGCCCAAAATGCCTGACTTTGAAATGAATCTGTCTTTGAAAAAGCAATCAAGTGATGAGGAAACGAAATTTTAGTAATGTGATGGGTCATCTTCAGCTTCCTTGTAGTTAGCATTTCCAGTGTGTGTGATTTTTTTGTTGCGATTTTTTTCTATTGTCAGTTTTAGTCGAGATCTATGGGTATGTGTTACAGATGAGAGTAGTAGAGATTCACCTAAACCCTAGCAAGTTGCTGTAAAATCCTGTTTGAAATTTAATTTGTTTGGTGATATTAATCATCAGTTTTTCAAAATAAGAAATATGTAATAAACTTATGCTAAAAATAGTGTTTGGGTATATTTCTCATTCTAGAGTTTTATTATTTTGCATTTGTTGCCTCTCTTTGAATCTACTTATTGCTTTTCTTTTCAATTTAAGTAATGAGCAAGTTTTGTTTTGTTTTGTTTTAATGAGTAGCTTAGTAAGAATAGCTTATGTAACATATAACTGGATGGTGGGAATTATGAATGTTTAAACTTTGTATACTTCTCCATATTTTTAAAGTTTTTTCCAAAGACTGTGTATTCTACAGTCTGAAAAGGATGTGCTTTTGAATATAAAATAAACTATTCTCATACAACTTATATAAGAAAAGAGCATGATTTTCTAGGTGTGTTGATTGGTCTTTTAAACCTCCCTATCTCTTCAGTTTTGATGTAGAATAGTACAATGACCTCTGCAATCAGACTAAATCTATGCATGAGGAATACCCCTTTAAAGATGTATTTAGTACATATGTGAAGTTGCTACTTTCTCAATCATTGTAGATAAGCCCTTTTGTTTTACTATGAAACTAACTATAGTGTGGGGAAATATCTGTGTGAGTACACACAGTCAAATGCTGATCCATCATTATTGTTACCATAACCTGACTGTCATTTTCTTGACTATTGTGGTGTAGAAAGGTTGTGGTTCTGAGCCTCTAACAATTATAGACATACTCTTAAAAGACCAAAGTACATTGGAAGATGCAAAAACTTGGGGATATTCAAATCATCATAAAAAATGCATTTTTCTTCCTCCTTGCCTTCTTTCCATAATGATTTTTTTGTTGTTGTTGTTTTAATGAAGTCTAAGTGCCAGACATAATGTTAGGTTATTTGGATACGCTGATAGATATGCAAATAAAAAAACTCAACAAATTGTCCCAGAGGCTGTAGTGGAAAGCCAAGCTTAAATAATTAAAATTCATAAACACTATGTAATAAAACAAAAGTTTTTAAAGAGTTTAGTGGAAGAACTTTATTCATTTGATTTATGTTTAAAAAAAAATATTTTCTGAGAGAGTGAAAGTCAAGCCGAATCTTAGACAAGAATTCACTAATTACTTTTATGGAAAGATCATGCTGGTCACAATAGGAAGACGGGATTAAAGGGGTGAAACTAGAGGCAGGGAGGCCTTTAGGAAGTGATGCAAGAGGCTAAGCAGAGATGATGGTGGCTTCGTTAGGACAGTGGCAGTAGGGTATGGAGGAAGGGTTCATATTCATCCAGGAGAGCTGTATTGGTTGTGTAAGGCCAGTGTTGGTTCTGATTGGTCAGTTTGCTTACTGTGCTGGGTATAATATCTTGAGTATGACTCATGGAAGGAGGTGATGTGAAGAAAACATTGAGAAATATTTAGGAGGCAAAGTCAAAGGACAGATGTGTAAACAAATGATGCAATACAGTGCGCTGAGTGCAGTAATCGACATAGGTATGTGTAAGATAGAGCTGATTCTAAGGAAAGAGTGATTAACTCTCTGAGGATGTCAGAGGAGACTTTTCAGAGAATGCGATGTCTGAGCTGGTTTTTCTCATGCAAAAAATGATAAAGGCTTTTCAGGCAAAAGAAACAGCATATGCCCAACTTGCAAAGTAATAAAACTGAGTTTGATATTAAGGGATGTACACATCAATTGATATTGCTAGACTGTAATGTACAAAATGAGAAGGCTTGGTAGAGATATTACTGGAAAGCTATTTTATCTTGTAAGACTGGAGTAGATGAAAATCGTTGAAGTTCACTCAGCTAATCATATTTAATATATGCTTTGTATCTGATATTATATTGGTTGTTGAGGTACTTGAATCAAAGAGTGAATTGTCCATACCATGTTTTATGTCTATTATTTTGAGACTAATGCAGAGGGAATGCAATAAGAGAGATCTAGTACTCCATTTATGTAGTGTTGCCTCATTTCTTTATATAGCTATCTGTAATGGAGTGAAGTATTGCCGGTTTAAAAAGGCCGGCCCAGTGGTGTAGCAGTTAAGTGCTCGTGGCCTGCTGCAGCGGCCTGGGGTTCGATCCCACGTGTGCACCGACACACGGTTTGTCAAGCCATGCTGTGGCGGCGTCCCATATAAAGTGGAAGAAGATGGGCACGGATATGAGCCCAGGGCCAGTCTTCCTCAGCAAAAAGAGGAGGATTGGTGACAGATATTAGCTCAGGGCTAATCTTCCTCACACACACAAAAATAAATAAAATAAAATAAAAATAAACAAAATGAAAAGGAGCCACAAAGCCTCTCCAAAGAGAGAATAGCTTGGAGGAAATTAGGTTGTTCTGGCAAATTAATTCTACCTTACTTACACAATGGTGGTTTATAGATTTGCATGCCTTATTTTTACAATAGTAGCAGAAAACTTGATGATTCTGGGGTCATGTACAAAGATGACTATCGATATGATGTGTGAAACCAATTAAGAATAGAGAGGGAGAATAATTTGGCCTAGACTCTTCCGAATTGGTGTCAGGGCTAGGTACTTATCCTTTTATCTACTAACTGCCTCCTTCAAGTCTCTGCCTAATTGCTGCTTCCCCATGGAAACCACGGACCCAGTCTTATTTTCTCCTTAGAAACCTGGACAGTTTATTTTCCTTATTCTAAATATAATTAAAATTACTTGTTTAACTTTGTTTTAATGTCTGTCTACTTGCTAAAGTGACAACAACTTGAAAGGAGGGATGTCGTCTTGAGAGACAAGGAGTATGGTATTCTTTTCGGCACAATAGTTCAGTGGTCGTGGGTTCAGCATTTTGAGTCAGAGAAATTGGATTCAAATCTCAGCCTGCATCTCTCAAGCCTCGTCTATAAAATGGAGATAACATTGTTACCCATGTTGATGTTGTCTTTGTTTATTTATCACCTGTCTCCCCATCTAGAGTGGAAGCTTTATAAGAACATGGAACTTGTCATGTAGTTTGTTATGTCTCCGGTGCCTAGAGCATTGCCTGACATGCTATAGGTTCTTAAATATTTGTGGAATAAATGAGTTAATAGGCAACATAGTAGCTACATAGGGTTTTTGTGAGGGTAAATAAGTTTTTATCTATAAAGCTCTTAGCATAGTGCCTGTAACAGGATAGGCATTTTGTAATAGAAAAAAAATTTGTTTTTATTTAATTTTTGTTGTTAGTGCTATCTGGTCCATTCTGACTCCTAGTGACCCTGTGTGCAGAGCAGAACCCTGCCTGGTCTTTTTGCACCATCCTCTCACCTTCAGGCGCTGTATCGGAAAATGCTCTGCTGTTCTTCATAGGGTTTTCATGGCTAATTTTTTCAGAAGTGGGTGGCCAGCTCCTTCTTCTAGTCTGGAAGCTCCACTGAAACCTGTCCTCCATGGGTGATCCTGCTGGTATTTGAAATACCTGTGGCATAGCTTATAGCATCACAGCAACACACGGCCTCCACAGTAGGACAATCGATAGACAGGTGGTTTGGTTCCCTGACCGGGAAATGAACTTAGGCCATAGCAGTGAGAGCACTGAATCTTAACCAGTAGACCACCAGGAATGGCGTTTGATTTAATAGCTAGTATTAAAATAGTTTTTATCTTAAAACAGTATTTGAATATTGTTTAAGCCTATTTGTGTACTTGTTTTTCCATTTCTCTTGGATAAATACCCAGTACTAAGTGGGATTAGTGGGTCTTGGTATAGATATGTGTTTAACTTTATAAGAAACTGCCAAACTATTCTCCAAAGTGGTCATTCCATTTTACACTCCCACCAGCAGTGTATGAAAACTTGGTTTGCTCTACATTCTTGCCAACCGTTGGTGGTGTTCTTTATAAATTTAGCCATTCTAGTGGGGGTGTAGTGGGATCTCATTGTGGTTTTAATTTGCATTTTCTCTGATGACTAATGCTGTTGAGCAATTTTCATATGCTTATGGACCAGTTTGCATGTCTTCTTTTGTAAAGTGTCTGTTTTAGTCTTTTATTCATTTTTAACTGGGTTGTTTGCCATTTATTATTGAGTTGTAGCAGTTACGTGCACATTCTGGGTACAGTCCCTTATAAGATATATATACATATATATGTATATGTAATTATCTATATTGTTTTTCACCTGGTCTGTGGCTTGCTATTCATTTTCATAACAACCTTTTTTTTCCCTCAGTAGTTTTATTTCAAAATAATTTTAGATTTACAGAGGAGTTACAAAGATAGTTCAGAGAGTTCCCAAATACCCTTCACCTAGCTTCCTCTAATGTTATCATCTTATGTAACATTTTTCAAAACAGGAATTGACATTGGTACAAGACTATTGAATAAGCTACAGACTTTATTCAGATCTCCCCAGTTTTTCCACTAATGTCCTTTTTCTGGTCCGGAATCCAATCTAAGAAACCACATGACGTGTTCTTTTCATGTCTTCTCAGACTCCTACAATCAGTTTCCTGGGCTTTCCTTGTCTTTTATGACCTCGAAAATTTTAAATAGTCGGATCATTTATTTTTTAGAATATGTCCCAGTTTGGGCTTAACAACTTTTTGATGAGCAGAAGTTTTAAATTTTTGATGGAGTTCAATTTATCAATATTTTCTCCCTCAATTCATGCTTTTTGTGTCCAGTTCAAAAAAATCTTCTATCTATCCAAAGGTTACAGAGATATCCTCCTGTGTTTTTTTCAAGGAGCTTCGTAGTTGTTGCTTTTATGTTTAGGTCTATAACCCAACTTGAGTTAATTTTTCTCTATGGATTGAGGTAGGAAATCAATTTTTTTTCTTTGGATAACTAGTTTCCCAACATTATTTGTTTAAAAAATTGACTCTTTACCATTGTATTGCTTTGTTACCTTTGTCAAAAATTAAAATATGTGAGTGTGGGTCTGTTGCTGGATTCTAGTCTCTTCCATTGCTCTATTTGTCTCTTATGCCGATATCACTATCTTGATTACCGTAGCTTTAGATGGGGGATTGATACGTTTTCTTAAAGGGGCAAATGCTAAGTATTTTAGGCTTACAGGCCATAAGGTCTCTCTTAAAATTACTCAGCTCCGTTGTAGAATGACAGCAGCCTTAGACAATATGTAAGTGAATGGCTGTGGCTATGTTCCACTAAAACTTTATTTACTAAAACAAGCAGCCAATCTGTAGGCAATAGTTTGCTGATCCCTGCTATGGAGTAAGACTTGAAATCAGGTAATGTAAGTCCTCCAACTTGGTTCTTCTTTTTCTTAATTGTTTTGGTTATTCTAGGTCCCTTGCAGGTTCACATAAATTGTAGGATAAGCTTATCAATTCCTGAAAAAGAATGCCTACTGAAAGATTTATTTTGACTGCATTGAATTTATCAGTCAATTTGGGGAAAATCGACACCTTAACAATATTTTGTCATCCAATCCGTGAACATGATATACTTCTTCATTTATTTAGGTCTTCTCTAATTTATCTTATGAATGTTTGTATAGAGGTATTGCATATGATTTGTTAAAATGTTCTCTAAGTATTTTTTGTTTTTATAAATGGTGTGACAATTTATTTTCCAGTTGTACCATTGTTAACTTGGCATTCTGTGAGCTTCCTAAATTCCTTTATTAATCCTAGTATTTTGTTTGTAGGTTCTTTAGGAATTTCTAGGTACATAATCATGTTATCTGTGAGTAAAGACAATTTTACTTCTTACTTTATAATCTTTATGGTTTTTTTTACTTATTTATTACAGTGGCTTCTATTTCTAATACAATATTGAATAGAAGTACTAGTGATGATAGCAGGAACTCTAGTTTTATTTCTGATCTTAGGAGGAAATAAGTTAAGTTTCTGAATGTTGTGTATGATATTATCTGCAAGCTTTTCAGAGATGTCTTTTATTGGGATAATAAAGTTCTCCTCTATTTCTTCTTCTTCTTTTTTTTTTTTTTTGGTGAGGAAGATTGGGCCTGAGCTAGTATCTGTTGCCAATGTTCCTCTTTTTGCTTGAGGAAGATTGTCGCTGAGCTGACATCCATATAATAAACATAAAATCTTCCTCTATTTTATATATGGGACACCACCACAGCATGGCTTGATGAGTGGTGTGTGGGTCTGTGCCCGGGATCTGAACCTGCGAACCCCAGGCTGCCGAAGCAGAGCATGAGAATTTAACCACTATGCCACTGGGCTGGCCCTGTTTTCTCTTCTACTTCTAATTGCTGTGGGTTTGATAAAAATCTTGAATGGGTATTAAATTTTGCCACATGCTTTTTCTGAACCTATTGATATGATATTATTTTCCTTTTCTATTCTGTTAATGAATGGGAGAAATACATGAATTGATTTTAAAATATTAAAGCATGGTGACATGCCTAGGATAAACTCCATTTGAGCATGCTGTATTACCTTTTTAACGTATTACTAGATTTTATTTGCTAATATTTTGTTAAGGATTTTTTTGTCTTTGTTCATGTGGAAAATAGGTGTATAATTTTCTCTTCTTGTAAGATCCTTTTCTGGTTTTGGTGTCGGAGTTATGTTGGCTTCAAGACAAGGCTTGGGAGTGTTGACTCTTTATCCATTCTTTGAAGTTGTTTATAAAAAACTAATAACATTTTTTCTTTAAATTTTATAGAACTCATTAGTGAAGCCATTCGAGTTAAAGGGCTTCTTTATGTGCAAATGTTTTCATTATGAATTGTTTTTATTTTATAGTTATTGGACAATTTATATTTACTCTTTCTTTCTGTGTCATTTTTGTGAGTTGTCTCTGTAAATGAATTTGTCCCCCTTCATCTAATTTGGAAAATGTATGCACATAAAGTTGTTCATAATATTTCCATATTTTCCTTTTAATGCCTTGAGGCTTTGCAATGATATTTCCTTTTGCAATCCAAATATTGGTAGATTGTATTCTCTCTGTCTCTCTCTTTATCTCTCTCCCTCTCCTCATCATTGTGGCTAAGAGTTTATCAATTTCATTGATATTTTCAAAGAATCTGCTTTTGGTCTAATTAATTTTTTAATTGTTTTCCATTTTTTGTTTTTTTTCTCATATTTTTATTCCTTCTTTCCACTTTGTGTTTGTTTTGCATTTGTTTTTTATAATTCCATAAGGTAAACTTCAGATTATTAAATTTAAATCATTTTTCTTTCATATATAGGCATATAAAAAGCTATAAATTTCTCTATAAACACTGTTTTGGCTACATACCACAAATTTTGAAATGTTCTGTTTTTGTTATTCAATTCAAAGTATTTTAATACCCCTTGTGATTGCTTATGTAATCCATGATTTATTTAAAAATATTTCATTTAATTTCTAAATATTATGTTTTTCCAAAATTTTCTTTGTTGTTGAAATCTAAACTGATTCTGCTGTTGTCAGAGAACATACATATAACATCAGTCTTTATAAATTTTTGAGACTCATTGAATGTCTTGGCATATGGTTTATCTTAGTGAATACTCCATGTGCACTAGAAAAGTATGTGCGTTCTTCTGTCTGAGTGTAGTGTTCTATAAATATTAATTAGGTTATTTGGCTTATAGGGTCATTCACATCTTCAATGTCCTTGATTTTTTGGTCTAAGTTCTCCATCAACTACAGTTGTGGATTAAGTCTGTTTTTCCCTTTAGATCTGTCAGTTTTTGCTTCATATTTCTCAAAGCTCTGGAATTAGATGCATACACATTTCATGTTCTGAATTTTTGATGAATTGATGCTTTTATCATGGTGACATCCCCTCTTTACGTTTAGTCAAGTTCCTTGACTAGAAGTCTAATTTGTCAGTTTTTAATGTTTCCACTCTAGTTTTCTTATGATTAGTTTTAGTATTTTATACACACACACACATTTATCATTCTTTTACACTTCTCTGTATCGTTATATTCAAACTTTGTCTCTTGTGGACAGCATATAGTTGAGTCTTCCTTTCTTATCCAGTTTGACAATCTCTGTCTTATAAATGGGGTGTCTAGACCATTTACATCTATATTTTGTATTTTACGTCTACATTTAATATAATTATTGAAATATTTGGGAGCTTAAATCAACCATATTGCTATTTTTGTTCCATTTCCTTTTTTGTTCCTTTTTTCATTATTTCCTGCCACATATTAAATTTATTGAAGATTTTTTTTAGTTACATTTTTTCCTTCTCTTTTTCAATTCTAAGATTTCCATTTGATTTTTTTTTCAAGTTTCTATCTCTGCTGAGATTTCCCATCTATTTTCTTATTATACACATCTTTTCCATGAAAATATTTATAAAAGCTATTTTAAACTCATTATCTAAGAATACCAAAATACTGACCACCACCCCTGTCCTCCCCCAAAAAAAGGAACTCTCGGTCTTCTTACATCGATTATTTTCTCTCTTGTTTATCAGTCACATTTTTCTGTTTCTTCTAATCTGGTAATTTTTTAATGTTTGCTGAACTGTTTTTTTATGCTACATTGTCAGTCATTTGGATCTTGTTTTCTTCGTTTAGAATTTATTGAGTGTTCTGATAGGTAGTTACTTTACTAGTGGATTAGTTTGATCTTCTTGGGGCTTAATTTTAGTCTTTTTTTTTTTTTTTTTTTTTTTTTGAGGCTAGAGTAGCCTGACTCCTAAGGAATGGCCTCTTTGAGTCTCAACTGGATGACCAGAGTGTTCCTCTGAAGTCTTCGTTCTCCGGCTTGTTGGAAGTCCAATGTCTGCAATCATTGTATCACCTGTGGAATGCCCATTCAGCTCACAGATCCCCAGAAATTGTTTTCTTCAAGGCCTTACAGAGTTTTGCCCTATTCTTGCACTGCTTAGCATTTGGCCAAGTTTCAATGGAAAACTCCTATGGAGATTGCAGGAGTTTGTTTTCTGAGCAATTCTCTCCTCTCCAGTACTCTACCCAGTACCTCGCCCCACGAATTCTAGCTGCCTCACCTGCCCCAAATCTTGCTCTCCATTTTTCCTACTTACCAGACTATTGCCCACTATTTAAGATATGCTTCCCTTTGCTGTGCTGTGGACAGTGCTTCCCTGCAGGAGGTTGTGGTGCTTGTGAACCTCACTTCCTGTGTTTCCTTGATTCCAAGGATCAGAGCCCTGGGCTGTCTGGTGTCCAGAAGTTGAATAGAGTTGCTTCATATGTTTCATCCAGGTTTATAGTTGTTTATAACAGGCAGTAAAGAGAGGAGGGACTTGAGGTATAGCAATGCAGATCTATACCCATTATAGCCAGAACTGGAAGTTAGAAATGTTTTAATCTCATGTTGCTTATCCAAGATAACTTTTGATTTGTAGATCATTCAGTTCATTCATTTGCACACACGTGTATGGGTTTCATATCTGTTCTAATAGAAAACCTGCCGCTATTATGGTGACTATGTTAATAATGAAAGTACTGATATTTTAAACAATCTATATGCTATATGTTTATCATTATTTGCACTGAAATATACGTAAGTCAATAGTGTAGTGAAGTTCATTGTACCAAAAAGACAACTTTATTTTTTTATCTCATTTTATCTTCTCATTTAGATCATGTTTTCTTCAACAATATAATGAAGTTACACTTAAGTTTCTGTAACATAATGGAAACATAAATAATTTTTATAGATTATATAAACTATCTTTAATTAATATATAAGGAATAAAATAATATAAAATATAAATATAAAATAAATTTATAAAATAATTATAATTATTTAAATATATAAAATAATTTGTTGTATAGTATATATGTACTTTATATGTGTATATAAAGTGATTTAACAATGAAATGATATTTTATTAAGATAATTTATATTTTTTAATTATTTAACATATCACTACAGCTTTCTTTCAGTTGTGGAAAAGAAAAAACAGACAAATGTCTAGATTTAAATAAAAATACATGCACAAAACACCTAAAAGAAAATCAGGTTCAAGGTCAAATAAGTTTTACTAGATTATTCTTGGAAAATACAGTAGATATCTGTATAATATTGAATAAGTGTAGCAGTAACTTAAGACTAAACACTTAAGCTGGTAGGTCTCTAAAATTGTTCCACTAACATTGAAAAATAAAAGCAAAATTAGGTCTATCTTTTAAATTGTCAACAGGGAAAGTAGCATATAACATTTTCGAAAATAAAGCACTCAAAAGGCTGTTGCAATTTAAAATGGATAATGGAAAAGCGCAACTGTCTGTTTAAAGATCTGTGGTTGAAAGGTAATTAATTCCACTTTGCTAAAGGCAAATTATTTGCTCATCCTTTGAATAACACCCACAGCACTTCTTTTTTTTTTGCCACAAAGATTTGGCACAAAGAGGATTTTTAAAAAGAAGTCTGAACTTGTTTTGAAAGATAAATCTCATACATGAACATATGTTTTTGTGTTTTGCTCTTGACTAAGATACTTTGATGATTTAGCCCATGAGTTTTTAGTGTATATTTTCTTTATAGGACCACTTATTCAAGAACTTTTAAGGGGTTTCACTAAGCACTGAAAATTTATTTGTTATTTGAAACATTCCATGTATTAGATGATACATGCCCACTTTAAAATAAATATATCAGGAGAAACTCAAGTAAAAACAATAATTTAAGATTAAAAGACTTTAGGAAATTATATAACTTTGCTTGATATGTTTGCAAATATCTTCTAATGACGTAAAACTGAAGTAGAAATCAGTGATGAATAATCTCCCTTGAATTAAGTGGATTTTTACTTTCACAATAAAAAGAATATTGTACATATGGGTCTATAATTATTGAAGGTTTAAGGGAGACCCATGCTAGTAGTTTGATATCTTTTGGAAAGGAGTTATAAAGAGAAGGGAAATGAAAACAAATCAACAAGAACAGCAACAGCAACAAAAACCAAGCAAACCAAGAAGTCCATTCACCAACTCCCATTAAGGATTACCCTAAATAATAGTCACTTTATGTACATTCACCAATTAATTCCACAACAATTCTATGAGATCCATTTTACAAATGGAGCCCCGTTTACCAGATCCCTAAGCCCATGTTCTTTCCATTATTCCACATTGACAAGGTCATTCATTCCAGCTCCTTTGTTTTATATATGAGAAAAAAAACCAAGGACAACCCACCAAACACACACAAAAAACAGAAACTGAGTCCCAGAAAGATAGAGGTACTTAGTTTACTTAATTAAGGACACACGGCAAGTAAGTAGTAGGCTGGATATTCAGTCCCAAACGTCCCCAGTGCTTTCCTCTGTAGCAGAATCAGCAATGTTACCCTCAGAGTGATAAAACTTATCTTAGAAAATGAACTCCGAGAGAATCTACATATTTAAATTCTAAAAATCTGCAATGTTGCACCCACAAGATCCACAAGCCTTCCACCCTGAAGACTGCACCACTTGCCTTGTTTTATTGTTTTTGAATGACTTTTTTCACCTGTAGGTTTAGGATTTGAATCGTGAAATCTGTTTTCCTCATCATAGAGTGTAAAGAGCTATAGGATGTAGTACTTTCTTAAAAAAAAAATATTAATAGAGATAAGCAAAGCAATTAGTGAGCTTTCATGTTCACTGTGGTTTGTCTTCCCTTTCCCCTACCCCAGAATGAAGACAAAATACTTGGCCTTCTCATGGTATCTTTTATCCAATCTATCCAGTGGTCATTGTGATAAATGGCTTCAAAATATTCCCCAGATGGTTCTCATATTAGTAGAAAAATTATTTTTGTTATATATTAATATTTGTTTAGTTAATTGTTTTCAAAATACTACACAGTCATTAAAAGGTATGGTATTGGGAATATCTGGAGAGGGACTGATAATTCCATTATTTAGAGATAGTTACATTCCATATATTTGACAAATTTCAACTACCCATTGAAATCTTGAACTCTTGAATATTAAGGAGGAAGGCCATGAACTTTCAAGGGTTCTCAATTTACAAGGGCCCATAGAAGATTAAGTTGTCTAGTTTATTCCTCTTATTTTACAAATGAAGAAATGAGCCCCAATGAGAATGATTTGCTATTTTGAATTAATTTTTTAAATATAGTGATTGATAAGCTAGTATTGGAGAAAGGGATTAATGCATAGGCTTTGAAAGGGGGTGCCTGCAAGAATAATCTAATGGACTGTCCTTGATTTGGTGAGAAGAATTTAATAATTTTTCAATCAAAATTTAAGGTTATTGCAGCTCCAGAAAATCAGAGCCAAAAGAGAAACAGAAATATGTTTTTGGTTTTTAATTTATTTTAAAAAAATGCAATGACATTGGTGCTATTTTAAGTATGACTAGAAGAAATGAAATAAAACTAAATAATTTTAATCTGTCTTAACTCTTTATTAAAGGAAGAGCAATGATTCCTCAAAAATACCAAGGAGAGTTAACTTAATACATTTATAAGACACACACTCTTTGCTATTTGAATACTTAAGTGGATCAATTATGATGTATTTTAAGGCATCCATTTCAGTCACCCTTCTCTTTCTATATTCGTATCCTTTGTGTCTGATACATGACAAAAACATGCTCAAAGATCCATGCAGAGCCTTCTAAATTTCCTGGGCAAATTAATATTTCCCATATGCAATAAAATAGTATTTTCACGATGGTACTACTTGGTAGTAGCTTTTCAAAGAAAATTAGGGGTGAAGTATTGTTTACCTCTTTATTTTCAAAAGTTTATTATTATTTCCAAATGTTTCTCTAAGAAACATCTCAATATCTCATATTGAAGACAGTCAAGAAATCCTTAAATAATCTTGAATTTGACCAAGAGATCCAAGTAAAGGAAATTTTCACCCAAAGTGATATAGTCAAGGGATAGCTGCACTCCAGGAACAGAGGCAGAATCACTGGAGGCTTCCTGAATCAGGACTAATTTGAAGACAGGCGAGCAGCCCAGTTGGAGAGGGAATGAAATAAGTGACCTCCATGAGCCCTCTGTCCCCTCTATCAATTAGCTCGAAAGGCTGTAACAAAACAGCTTGTGTGATGTTAGGAGTTGAGCTGTTGGGGACAAAGGGATTTTGTGAAGAGAATGCTGTGTTGGTATTATTGTCTTGATTATGCTATCTCATATTCCAGGCTTCAAAGGTCTTCACCAGCATCACAGACTGGCTGCCTTCTGCCCAGGCTCACTGGAAAATTCTAGTCATTGTTTAAAAAAGAAAAAGCAGTACATTTAAACTTGTGTTCCTATGGGATCCCATGATTATGCTCTGCAGAGTTCAGATTAGAGTCTGCCTATTAGATAGAACACTTCAGCAATCTTAATGCCCTGGGACTCAGTGGTGGTGCTTTCTACCTGGGCAGTGCTAATGACCATCACCTCACCTGGGGCTATGTCCTTCAGGTTTAGTCCTCTAGCAAGCCTCAGAGATCAGGGCTTGGGAGAGGTTTGCCAGATGCTAAGTGAACTATTGCTAAGATTCCCTGCTGCCTTATATATTTAAAGAAAGGATATATAATCATATTGAAAATCATTTTTGAGCTTGAAGCAATTTTTTTTTAATGTAAAGCATAATATAGGGGCTCACTTAGAACTCATCTTGGGAGGTTCAATAACTTTGAACTCAAGTTTCTAAGCATTTTATATATAAGATGCAAAACTTCCATCTTAGAAGGTGTCTTCCTTCAAAAGCTGGATATCATTGGATTATTCACTTTTTAAATGGAAAAAGTGCCTAAAAAAGTGCAGTTGAGGGGGCGTGAGTTTTGTGGAGAATACAGCTATTGTTATATAATAGTTAATTCAAATAATAATAATAGATATAAACTATTCCCTAAGGAAATATTTTGCCAAGTGTATAAAAATGTAATATTTAAGAATGCTCCTTGCAAAGTTATCAATATTAGTAGGAAAAAAAAACTGTACAGAAAAAAACATTAATCAATAAGAGAGTATTGATGTTATCTAAAATTGAGCACAATTCTCTATAGACGTTAAAAATGATGATGTAGAAGATGTACTTTCTCCTTTATTTATTGTATTTTCTAGTTTTTCTACAATTAGTATGGATTATTTTTTATAAGAAAAACAAACCTCTTTCCATTTTGAGAATAATAATCTTATCTGGATACAAAATCAATTGAAAAATTAATATGTAATGAGCAGCTACTATGTACCTTATACTTGCTTGGGAATTTTGAATGATTAATTTATTCAATCCTACCATAAATTCTCTAAGGGAGGTATAAGGGTCACTATTTTACTGGTAGGAAAAAAGAATCAGAGAGCTTACGTAATTTGTCCAAAGTCAAATCACATCGCTAGTAAGGAATACAATCAGGGATCATTATCAGGTTTCTCTGAATCTTTCTGCAGTACCCACATTGCCTCCTTGAAGACAGTTTGGTGGCCTTTTGTTAGTGGCCTATCTGCCTTGGAAAGGGGAGAATGTTAGGTGCTTGTGACTGCAGCTAATAGCCCTCCACATCACCTCTGCTTTCCAGTGTGGGTTGTAGCGTCATTAACAATGTCCAATTAGGGATGGAAATACGAAGTCCTACTTGATTATGGAGAGTGTAATGTGAAGGTTTACAGTGGATCAAAGGAAAGATATGCAACTTATCTGCTTCAATTTATTTTAATTTTTCCAACACGTTATAGAAGACATAAGGGCATAGAACTATGAAATCCCTTTCTTGTGTGCTGCCAACTCATGAGGAAGTCTCAGTTTGGTCCTCTGTTTTAGAATGGCATAGTTCCTTGTGGAGTGTGTCCCTGACTTTATTTCTGATTCAGCTAATAGCATGGTTGAAAACCCACTAATACTAGCAGAGAAATCTTCCATTTTTGGCCACATTTTAATGATTAAGCCTTGAATAGCATTCAGCCTCTGGAGTATGGAGTCCACTGTTTTGAGATGTTGACATTTAATTTCTCAAGGGTGCCTTGATATAGCAGAAATTCAGGGTGATTCAGGAAAACCATCTTCAAATTTTTCTACACGAGAATAAACTGTGAAAAATCCTTTAAAATGAGTGAAACAGAAACTTTTTTTTTAAAAAAAGGTCTAATAGCATTAAACTATTCATTTGTTTTCAAATTATTCTACTATTTAAATCTGTCATTTCTTCTATAGTATTTTTTATTACAGAATAATAATATATATTTATTTCAATATTCTTTTTATTTTTCTCTTTTTTTTTTTATTGCAGTAACATTGGTTTATAACATTGTATAAATTTCAGGTGTACATCATTATAATTCATTTCTGCATAGATTACATCATGTTCACCACCCAAATACTAATTACAGCCCATCACCACACACATGTGCCGAATTATCCCTTTCGCCCTCCTCCCTCCCCCTTTCCCATCTGGTAACCACCAATCCAATCTCTGTCTCTATGTGTTTGTTTGTTGTTATTATTATCTACTACTTAATGAGGGAATCATATGGTATTTGGCCTTCTCCCTCTGACTTATTTCACTTTGCATAATACCCTCAATGTCCATCCATGTTGTCAACAAATGGCTGGATTACATTGTTTCTTATGGCTGAGTAGTATCCCATTGTGTATATATACCACATCTTCTTTATCCATTCATCCCTTGATGGGCACTTAGGTTGCTTCCAAGTCTTGGCTATTGTGAATAACGCTGCAATGAACACAGGGGTGCATGTACCGTTGCAAATTGGTGTTTTCAAGTTCTTTGGATAAATACCCAGCAGTGGAATAGCTGGATCATATGGTAGTTCTATCCTTGATTTGTTGAGGAATCTCCATACTGTTTTCCATAGTGGCTGCACCAGTTTGCACTCCCACCAGCAGTGTATGAGAGTTCCCTTCTCTCCACATCCTCTCCAACACATGTTGTTTCCTGTCTTGTTAATTATAGCCATTCTGACGGGCGTGAGGTGATATCTCGTTGTAGTTTTGATTTGCATTTCCCTGATAGTTAATGATTTTGAACATCTTTTCATGTGTCTGTTGGCCATCTGTATATCTTCTTTGGAGAAATGTCTGTTCAGGTCATTTGCCCATTTTTTAATTGGGTTGGCAGTTTTTTTGTTGTTGAGATGCATGAGTTCTTTATATATTTTTGAGATTAACCCCTTATCAGATGTATGGTTTGCAAATATCTTCTCCCAATTGTTAGTTTGTCTTTTCGTTTTGTTGATGGTTTCCTTTGCTGTGCAGAAGCTTTTTAGTTTGATGTAGTCCCATTTGTTTATTTTTTTCTATTGCTTCTCTTGCCAGGTCAGACATGGTGCTTGAAAATATGTTGCTAACACCGATGTCGAAGAGCGTACTGCCTATGTTTTCTTCTGGAAGTTTCATAGTTTCAGGTCTTACATTCAAGTCTTTAATCCATTTTGAGTTAATTTTTGTGTATGGTGTAAGGTAAGGGTCTACTTTCATTTTTTTGCATGTGGCTATCCAGTTTTCCTAACACCATTTGTTGAAGAGACTTTCTTTTCTCCATTGTATGTTCCTGGCTCCTTTGTTAAGATTAGCTGTCCATAGATGTGTGGGTTTATTTCTGACCTTTCTATTCCATTCCATTGATCTGTGTGTCTGTTTTTGTGCCAGTACCGTGCTGTTTTGGTTACTATAGCTTTGTAGTATATTTTGAAATCAGGGAGTGTGATACCTCCAGCTTTGTTCTTTTTTCTCAGGATTCCTTTAGCTATTTGGGGGCTTTTGTTGTTCCATATAAATTTTAGGATTCTTTGTTCTATTTCTGTGAAAAATGTTGTTGGAACTTTGATAGGGATTGCGTTGAATCTATAGATTGCTTTAGTAAGTATGGACATCTTAACTATGTTAATTCTTCCAATCCAAGAGCACGGAATATCTTTCCATTTCTTTGTGTCTTCTTCAATTTCTTTCAGCAATGTTTTATATTTTTCGGTGTACAGATCTTTGACCTCTTTGGTTAAGTTTATTCCCAGGTATTTTATTCTTTTTGTTGCAATTGGAAATGGGATGGTATTCTTAATTTCTCTTTCAGCTACTTCGTTGTTAGTATATAGAAATGCAACTGATTTTTGTATGTTGATTTTGTATCCTGCAACTTTACCATATTCGTGTATTACTTCTAAAAGTTTTCTGGTGGATTCTTTAGGGTTTTCTATATATAAAATCATGTCATCTGCAAATAGTGACAGTTTCACTTCTTCCTTTCCAATTTGGATCCCTTTTATTTCTTTTTCTTGCCTGATTGCTCTTGCTAGGACTTCCAGTACTATGTTAAATAGGAGTGGTGAGAGTGGGCATCGTTGTCTGGTTCCTGTTCTTAGAGGGATAGCTTTCAGTTTTTCACCATTGAGGATGATATTAGCTGTGGGTTTCTCATATATGGCCTTTATTATGTTGAGGTACTTTCCTTCTGTACTCATTTTATTCAGAGTTTTTATCATAAATGGATGCTGTACCTTGTCAAATGCTTTCTCTGCATCTATTGAGATGATAATGTGATTTTTATTCTTCATTTTATTAATCTGGTGTATTACGTTGATTGATTTGCGAATGTTGAACCATCCCTGCATACCTGGAATAAATTCCACTTGATCATGGGGTATAATCTTTTTAACGTATTGTTGTATGCGATTTGCTAGTATTTTGTTGAGGATTTTTGCATCGATGTTCATCAGTGATATTGGCCTGTAATTTTCTTTTTTTGTGTTGTCCTTATCTGGTTTTGGCATCAGGGTAATGTCGGCTTCGTAGAATGAGTTAGGGAGCTTCTCCTCCTCCTCAATTTTTTGGAAGAGTTTGAGAAGGGTAAGTATTAAGTCTTCTTTGAATGTTTGGTAGAATTCACCAGGGAAGCCGTCTGGTCCTGGACTTTTATTTTTGGGGAGGTTTTTGATTATTGTTTCAATCTCCTTACTGGTGATTGGGCTATTCAAATTCTCTATTTCTTCTTGATCCAGTTTTGGAAGGTTGTATGATTCTAAGAATTTATCCCTTTCTTCCAGATTGTCGAATTGGTTGGCATATAGCTTTTCATAGTATTCTCTTATAATCTTTTGTATTTCTGAGGTGTCTGTTGTAACCTCTCCTCTTTCGTTTCTGATTTTACTTATTTGTGCCTTCTCTCTTTTTTTCTTGGTGAGTCTAGCTAAAGGTTTGACAATTTTGTTGATCTTTTCAAAAAACCAGCTCTTGGTTTTATTAATTTTTTCTTTTTTTTTTAGTCTCTATTTCATTTATTTCTGCTCTGATTTTTATTATTTCCCTTCTTCTCCTGATTTTGGGCTTTGTTTGTTCTTCTTTTTCCAGTTCCTTTAGGTGCATTGTTAGATTGTTTATTTGAGATTTTTCTTGTTTGTTGAGATAGGCCTGTTTTGCTATAAACTTCCCTCTTAGAACCGCTTTTGCTGTATCCCATAAATTCTGGCATGTCGTATTTTCATTTTCATTTGTCTCCAGGTATTTTTTGATTTCTCCTTTGATTTCTATGTTGACCCAATCGTTGTTCCATAGCATTTTGTTTAATCTCCATGTATTTGTGGCTTTTCTGATTTTCTTCCCATACTTGATTTCTAGTTTCATACTGTTGTGGTCAGAAAAGATGCTTGGTATTATTTCAGTCTTTTAAATTTATGGAGACTCGTTTTGTGGCCTAATATGTGATCAATCCTGGAGAATGTTCCGTGTGTATTTGTAAAGAATGTGTATTCCTCGGTTTTTGGATGGAATGCTCTGTATATATCTACTAGGTCCATCTGTTCTAGTGTATCATTTAAGGCCAATGTTTCCTTATTGATCTTCTGTTTGGATGATCTATCCATTGGTGTAAGTGGAGTGTTAAAGTCCTCTGCTATTATTGTGTTACTGTCTATTTCTCTTTTTATGTCTGTTAATAATTGCTTTATATATTTAGGTGTACCTACATTGGCTGCTTAGATATTTACAAGTGTTATATCCTCTTGTTGGATTGTGTCCTTGATCATTATGTAATGCCCTTCTTTGTCTCTTTTTACAGTTTTTGTTTTAAAGTCTATTTTGTCTGATATGAGTCTTGCTGCCCCAGCTTTCTTTTCATTGCCATTTGCGTGGAGTATCTTTTTCTATCCCTTCACTTTCAGTTTGTGAGTGTCTTTAGGTCTGAAGTGTGTCTCTTGTATGCAGCATATATATGGGTCTTGTTTTTTTATCCAATCAGCCACCCCATGCCTTTTAATTGCAGCATTTAGTCCATTGACGTTTAAAGTAGCTATTGATAAGTATGTACTTACTTCCATTTTTTAACTTTTTTTTCCTCAGTGTTTTAGTAGTCCTTCTCTGTTCCTTTCTCCTTCTATACAGGATTGATGGTCTCTTTAGTTTGACGTCTATCTGAAAGCTCTACTCTTTATCTCCCCTCCTCCCTCATTTTATGTTTTTGATATCATATCTAACCTCTTTTTTGTGCATTTGTATCCATTACCTTCTTATCATGGAAATAGAAAATTTTTTCCTATTTTTGTCCTTCTTTTTTCCCCTTAAATCAGTCTCTTTAACATTTCTTGTAGCACTGGTTTCTTGGTGACAAACTCCTTTAATTTTTGCTTGTCTGAGAAATTTTTGATCTCTCCTTCCATTTTGAATGATAACCTTGCTGGGTAGAGTATTCTTGGCTGTAATTTTTTGCCTTTTAACACTTTAAATATATCATGCCACTCTCTTCTAGCCTGTAAGGTTTCTGCTGAGAAGTCAGCTGATAGCCTTACGGGGTTTCCTTTGCATGTAACTTGTCTTTCTCTTGTGGCTTTTAGGATTCTCTCTTTATCTTTAATTCTGGACATTTTGATTATGATGTGTCTTGGTGTGGGCCTCTTTGAGTTTATCTTGTTTGGGGCTCTCTGTGCTTCCTGTACCTGGATGTCTGTCTTCTTCCTTAGGTTAGGGAAATTTTCATCTATTATTTCTTGATATAGATTCTCTGCCCCTTTGTCTTGCTCTTCTCCTTCCGGGACACCTATGACACAGATATTAGTGCACTTGATGTCCCAGAGGTCCCTTAGACTGTCCTCACTCTTTTTAATTCTTTTCTCTTTTACCTGTTCAGCTTGGGTAATTTCTTCTAGTCTTTTGTCCAGCTCGCAGATCCGTTCTTCTGTATCCTCTACTCTGCTTTTGAGTCCCTCTAGTGAATTTTTCATTTCCAGTATTGTATTCTTCATTTCTGATTGATTTTTTTTTATATCTTCCATTTCTTTGTTGACATTCTCACTGAGTTCATCTATTCTTCTCCCCAGATCAGTGAGCATCTTTAACACTCTTTGTTTGAACTCTCTGTCGGGTAGGTTGCTCATTTCTGTTTCACTTAGTTCCTTTTCTGGGGTTTTGTCCTATTCCCTTACTTGGAATGTATTCCTTTGCCTCCTCATTTTGCCTCTTTCCCTGTACTTGTGTCTCCGTATTAGGTAGGTCAGCTACGTCTCCTGCTCTTGGATAGGTGACCTTATGTAAGTGATGGCTTAGGAGGCCTGTAGTATGCTTCCCTCAGTTCTCAATGTTCCAAGGGTGACCCCTATGTGGGCTACGTGTGTCCTTCTGTCGTGGCCTGTTTGCTCTCCCTGTAGGTGTCCAGGGAGGCCAAGTTATGCTCCTGGCCAGCTGTTGTAATGCTCAGCTGCTTGTAGTTGTTGTGGGCCCTTCAGTCTCTTTATCAGGTGTGGGGAGCCCCAGCACAGTTGGCTGCAAGTTCTAATACCACATTTGTGTTGCAGTATTTCTTTTAAGTGAGTAGGCCCCCAGCGTGGCAGGTTGTTAGGCTCAGGGCCTTACAATTGCTATAAGCCTCAAGCCTTCAGGTCCCTTGTCAGCTCTCTGAGGATTGCAGCTGGGTGGGGCTGGCCTCAGGCACAGGGGTACCCAATTGTTTAGGCTTTGGAAGGTGGGGCAAACCCCCTATGTGGGTCTTTGAGAAGCACAAGTCTTCTGCAGCTGACAAGCCCTGCTGCCCACAGGTCCACACACACAGTCAACACAGTCCTGCCCCGTGTGTGGGCCTCGACCTCCTGACGTGGACCCAATCTCTCCACAGCGGGAGACCCACATAGTCCACCACTTCCCCACACACTTCACTCGCTCCTTGTGCACGCCCTGCCCCACTGAAGTGGGCTCAGTTGCCAGGCTGAAGAGTATCCAGTCACCAATCTACGCAGGCCCTCAAGTTGCCTGAGGGCTTGTTGTTGGCTGGGGCCAGTCCCTACAGTGGGCTGCCTGCCCTGGCTGACCGGGATTAAATCAGTGCTCTAGTGGGTGGGGCAGACCCTGGGTTAGCAGGCATCTAACTGCTAGATGGGAGTTAGGGATAACTCCAATGGCATCTGTGTCAGTCTCCCACACCGGGCCACAACAATGGCCGCCACCAATGTCCCAGTCCCTGGAGAAGTCTCACCCCTCACCGAGATGCACACAGGGCCTATTAGGTGAGTCTCTTTTCACCAAAGCACTGTGCACCTTTCTTTCTGGTGATTTTAAGATGCTTTGTGAAACGGGTGAGTTTGTGCTTAGGGCCCTTTAAGAGCCGGTTTTAATTTCTTTGTGAACCGGGTTTTCTGGGGGTGCTCCCCAATGTTTTAGTAGCAGGCAAAGTCAGATATTATGCCACTCGTCTCGATTGTGCTGGGTCCACAAAATACCCACAGTGAGGGCGCTCCCGGCTCAGGGCCCCGCTCCTCCAGGGAGGCTGCGGACCTGTGGGCTGCTCCCGGGCGGCCGTGAGGCGCTGCGGCTTGTGAAGGCGGCGTTTTTCCTTTCCAGAAGGGAGTTTCTGCCTTTTCCACCTCAATTAGGATTGTCCTTTGTTGCAGGAGTTCCTCTTATCCAGTTTTCAGTTCTGTCTCAGGGGTAATTTTTCCATGAGTAGTTGTAAATTGGCTGTGTCCGCGGGAGGAGGTGAGTTCAGAGTCTGCCTACGCCGCCATCTTGACTTCGTCCTATTCTTTTTATTCTCAATCAAACTTGTAGGATTCAAACAGCTATGAATTCCATAAATAACAGATAATTCTCATGAGCATATAAGGTAGAACTTATTCAGGAAAAGTTTCCCTGTAATAACAATGTTCAATTCATCTAACATTTAATCACACAAAAACAGAGTAATACTTGTGAATTAAATTTTAAAATATTCAAAAAATGCAGATTATAACTTTAGGTGAGGCTGGATATTAATATGTGACTTTACATCATATGATTTTTGGCTTAACTAAAAAACAACAGCAATAACAACAACAGCAACCACTTTAAACATGGAATATTTTGCAAGTCAATTAAAATTTAAAAAGTCAAACTACTGAGAAAGATAGAATTAGGAAGCTAGAACCAAAGAAAAAAAACTTTGTATAGAATAGCTTTCTAAGTTTTTACTACTCGTATCCATATACAGTTGCTTAGTAATGGAATATACTCTCTCTCTTTGAGGAGGCCTTATGACAAATGGTTATGGGATGTTTGTTTACTGATTTGAATGTTTCTTTAAATAGTATTTTAGAAGAAATGAAGATACCAAGTGGCATTTCAGGTTTGAAAATGTACAGTATTTCAGTAACTCTAAACATTATATACTGCTTGGAGAAATATCAAGTAGATTATATGGTGCAAAATTTGGCTTCACATTTAAGGCTTCTCCACATAGAAAAGTAAATTTGCTCTTTACGCTTCAGGAGATACTGGAAAATGAGTCAATCCTTAATCATCCTGTAAACGCATATACAACACACACACGAACATACATAGCGGTAAATATATTCCCACTGCTTTTGAATTGTTGAGGTGAATTTGTATATCTAACCATGGGTCAACTCATTTAGGTAATATATGGCACAACATCCATGATTTAACTTCCATATTAGAACTAGGGCAATAGAGGAGAAATTAAGTCAACTCTGACAATCTCTCCTCATCTATTACATAATCCAGTATGCAATTCCCTAATTCTTCTTTTTTTTTTTTTTCTGTCATCAACTGTAGACAGTCTTAGAATAGCATGTAACAATCTGGTAATTGATATAATTTTTTGTTATGTATTTTTGATTAGATTACAAGTTCCTTGACAAAAGAAATAGTGTTTTATTCAATTCTGTCACCACCACAGTACCTAAAATGATGTTTTATAGACCTGAAAAACCAGTGCTCAGTATGTGATCACTGGATAAATGAAAAACAGAGAACAGACGTCTTTTGCACAAAAGAACACATACCAAGAGATATTGCTATCACTTTATTTATTCATTTATTCTTGGTTTCTTTTATTTGAAAGACATATAATGAACATGTGTTTTTAAGCACCAAACATCTATTTTTTAGTTCATAACAGCCTTTACTACTCCCCAAGTCTAACTCTTTATTAGTTTATATCACCTGCTTGGCTCCTATAGGCATTTGAGTTTAAAATCTTATTAGAGATCACTGCTTGTTGTGACTATAGATATGTATTTAGCAAGGTGTTTAGAGAAGTATGTATCATATCAAGTAAGGTTTTATAAGCCAAGAATCCTTCAACATTAGCAAATACATTAGTGCAATTCACTGTACTAATAGATTAAAAGCAAAAAAATATATTATCATCTCCATAGATGCTGAAATGATAGTCCATTAAGATGGTCAGATACCACATAAATATACAAAAGTTGGTAGTTTTCCTCTGTGTCAGCAATCATCCATTAAAATGTGATGGAAATATACCTTGAAATATGCATAGTTATTTATGAAAAGAAGAACAAAATCGAATCTGAGTAAATTTATAAACACACATATTCTTGCACTGTTGGAACTAATGTTATAAAGACCTCAGTTCTCCCAAGTCAATCTGTAAATACAATAGAATTTTCATCAAAATTTAAATGGGATCTTTTTTTTAAAGAGAGAGTGAATCTTTCATCTCAAAGAGTAAATTTTTGCATTAAGTAGATTAATGAAACTTAGTATATGAAAAGGTGACATTTCAAATCAATGGGTAAAGGATGAAATACCTAAAATTATTAATAGCTATATGATAAAATATGAAATTAATAAAATAGAAGATTTTTTCTTCTACTGCTTTTCTAGAATTAAGAGAGGGAAAACCACTTAGAACAAAGTGTTATTATTTGTAATATATAAGCATCTCATTTGTATCAATAAGTAAAAAATAGAAAAATGAGAAGAAGAGACATTAATTGCAAATTAATATGTGAAATGTTCCTCAGGCTTGATAGTAATTAAAGGAATAATAAATTAAAGTAATAAAGAGATACCACCTTATTTTTGGAAGACATTACAATATCATTAGTATTCTAAATAATTCAAAACACTGTTGTGGCTATTTGACAGTAACTATCAAAATTAAAAATGCATCTTGATGCAGCTATCTTTTACTGGATACATATATACTACTTGATGTAGCTATCTTCCATTTAGGAGTTTATAATTCAGAAATACTAGCATTAGTGCAAAAATAGATGTTTGCAATAGTATTTGTTTCAGCATTATTTGGAATAGAAAAGACATTGAAAGCAATATAAAAGTACCTCAATGAGAGAATGAATGTATAAATTTTTGTGAACCAATACAATAAAAAATAGGTAGAAATAAAAAGAATAAAGTAAATTTACATGGATTCATTTGAAAGATGTCTCTAATCATGAAGTGAAAATGCCTGTTGAAGATCAATGTGTCTAGGATGAGCCCATTAGACCCACATCAAGCGTTTACAGTGGCTACCTTTGGGATTTCTGTGTAAAATTGATGAAGAAAGAATATTTTCTTTTTCCATTATGCACTTTATTTGAATTTATGACAAGTATTGGCTACTTTTTAAAACAAAACACATGAACAAACTCCAAAAAAGGAAAAAAAAAAAAAAAGGAAAAGAAAGAAATGCAAAGTTGTAGACCCTGGTAGGCATGTGGAACATGCGTGGATTGCAGGGAAGTGGGATGAGTATCAGGAAGACCTTTTAGGAGCTCTCTGCATTAACCATAAGGGGTGGATGATCATTTGACTACGGACTAGAATGAGAAGGGACTAGGTTCTGTAGATATTTAGAAGGTAGGATCAACATGATTGGATATAGAGAGAAAGAGACAGAGAAGTGCTAACAATAACATCTAATGGTAACACCTTGGGGCTAATGTTTTTATTAATAAATTAAGACCTTCTGCCTAGATTGTAGGTATCATGAAAGGTATTTGATGAGTCTAGGTACCTAGTGTTAAAATTAAGAGTAAATAAGTTTATTTTTTTTGAAGTTCTAAAATACTGGTGACTCATCTTCTGAGATCTTGTAGTGAATGCATAGTTTGTTACTTAATACACAAGATTGAAATATGGGCATGTAATCAAATAGAATTCATAAACATACTACACTTTTTCCCTATTGAGATCATTAACTTAGTTATTAATCTATTTTTGCATCTGAGTTATAGGGAGACCCTTCCTAGCACACCACTTTCTTTATTGACCACTAACACGATACTATTACCTGATCAAGACTTTGATATGTCACTGCCTCTTGATACTCATTCTGATTCTGTTAATGATGCTGATTGCATGCTACAAGGTAAAACAGATCCTGTTTTATAGACAGAATTCAGTGTGTATGCAATCAGAATGTCATCTTACTTAATTTTCTCTAAGACACAATCTCCAGTAATATATGGAATAGATTTCTCAAGTTGAGAATTTTCTAGGCAAACCTCTCTTACCTTTACAATGAAGAACTCTTGGAAGACTAATCACCTTTCTTGGTTTTGAAGGTTCTGAAAAGGATGCTGCCCACTACATCCTCAGGCAAGTATCTTCCCCGAATAGGATCACTGCAGTATTGTGGGCCCCTTAGAAAAATTCCCAATGACAACTTCAGAAGCCTTTCTTCTGGTCTGGAACCAGCACTGTTCTTATTAGAAGATGATGGGACTATGTAATTGCTTTTATTTAATTACGTTAATAGTTTCGTTCACATAGTTCCTGTGAATTGCATTTGCACCTAAGAAGTTTTGCATTGAGAACATGAATTGTAAAGTAAAGTGTTTCTTTCTTAAGGAACACTAACTAATGACAAGTCATGAGTCATTGACTTAAATCTCATAAGAAAGAACTTTAGTCTTCCAACTGTTCATTCAGTTTTCATTTTTATTTTCATTTTTATTATGCATATAGTAACCATTTTCTACTTATAAATAATTTGCTGGAACACTCATATCATACTTAGGAAACTTTTTTTCTCCTCTTTCTCCTCCTCATCCCCTTCCCCTCCCTCTTCCTCTCTTCCTCCCCTTCCTCCTCCCCCTCCTCTTCCTCCTCCCTCTTCTCTTTATTATTATCATTGTTATTTTCCTGTGAATTACAAGGCCAACATATCTTTTTTAAAATTGGTT
Source organism: Diceros bicornis minor (assembly GCF_020826845.1). Taxonomy (NCBI): domain Eukaryota; kingdom Metazoa; phylum Chordata; class Mammalia; order Perissodactyla; family Rhinocerotidae; genus Diceros; species Diceros bicornis. The sequence goes on along the minus strand of NC_080740.1, from coordinate 76,794,742 downwards.
TAGTTGTCATGGATAAATTTGGTAAGGATTATTTTCATTTTGCAATGCTGGCTTTATCTACCCCAAAAAAGCATTTTCCTTTTATGAAGAAAGATTTACAAATGGGGGAGGGACTGACGTCTTGTGAAACCATTAAGAGCTCTCTCAGGACTGCAATGAAATTCTAGCTTGAGGAAAGAAAGTTCTAAATAGGTGTTATTCTGACTGCTATTTGGAGATAGACCCAGAAGAAATAATTTAGGAAAAATAAGCATGTGAGAAAGGATGATATTTCTTGCCTCTAGAGGTATGGTCTTAGAATTTTTAAAGAAAAAGTAATTCACCATGAGGCAGATGTGTGTTTTAGGTTCTATTAGCTCTTCATCAAAATTTATTGTGAACTTACTATGTGACAAACTCAGTATAAGGTCATGGGATCTCCATCAGGCTACTCATTAATTTTAGATTCATGTTGACTCTTCTGTAAAATTGAGGTAATTTTTAACAGTCTAAAGTTTAGGGGTTGAACAGACAGTAATAGTTCTGGATGCTTATTGAGCACTCAGACTGCACTAGGTACTATCTTGAACGCTTAGTGAATAGTATGTCAATTAAGCCTCACAATGGTTCTGCCAGGTAGAATTGATCGTTCCCATTTTATAATCCATCGAAGGAGTGTAGGAGGTGCCTATGTAACTTACCCAAGTTCACATTGTTGATAAACTGTAAAACTTTGTGAACCATTTTTGTCTGGCTCTAAACCTGAACTCTCAATCAATAACCAATAATAAACTCTGTAATGTTTCCATAGATGATTTCATCAGACTTTTTGTTTTGAAGATCTGTGTTTATTATATCTCCCAAAGTGCTTAGCCTGGTGCTGGACATACATACAGTTTATATGTTTAAAAATTGCGTTTAGACATGGCATGTAGAATCTAAGACAATCTCAGATAATTTATTTGTGAAATTGATAAAGACTCTTAGCCAGAGAGAGTAGGTATAACTAAGTGACTGAAATGGTTATGCAACTGAAGACATTTGCAGCTAAGATAATCCTATTTTCCCCCCAAACCACTGAAAGCATTCATTTGTGGGGCAAATTTCTTTTTTTCTGAAGTCTAGCAATCACCTTCCATGCTTAAAGCACAAACATTGGATTTTCTGATTTACTACAAAAAGTATTTTCCTATCCGCTGCCCCATAAAATCCATAATTTGAGACTCACGGTATGCTTTAGGGAAACGTTTGATTGAACTTAGAACTTAAGTCTATAAAACAGTTCAATCTCATAAAGAGGAAAGAAGTTGTATTCTTATAGTTATCAAATGGAGAGCTTATGATATGCCTAAGGTTAAACATTTTGGGGTAGCATTTTTTTTTTTTGCTTCTCAAAAGACAGCTCCTTGACTACATAAATCCTTCAATGTAGTTTGTTTAACTTGGTATGGAGAAAAAAAACTTGTATGGTAACTTCAATATTACCCAAGCATATAGCCTGCTACATTTTTCTCAGTGTAGCCTGTGTCAGTAATTTCACTTAGATGCTGTCCCAGTGAAAACTTCAGCTCTTAATCAGGCTGCCTGGATTTGAGTGCAAGTTCCCTCATTTCCTACCAGTGTGACCTTGACACATTTATTTGCCCTGTCTGTCCTTTGGTTTCCTCATAGGTAAGAAAGAAGTATAGTGATAATATTTACCTTATAGGGTTGTTATGAAGATTTAATTAACTGAGATAACTATGGAAATTGCCTGGCCTGGAATATGTGCTCCATAAACGTTACCTATTATTATCTGCCTCATTTATGTTATCTTTTTCATGAGTCTCTAAAAAAATCTTTATGCATAATTTTGAGGATCATTCTATCTTCTATTGTATTAATATTATTACTAGATATATACTTTACTACAAAACTAGGCTGATCATCTCTGCAGGGAAGAAACTGATTAGAAAGCCTATTACTTATAGCTTAGTTACTCAGCAGCCGTCCATGTTCAACACTAATCATCTGTTCATTTGAAGAATGGTAGCTGTTTCATTAGTCCCCAGTTCCAACCATCAAATGATGATCAGCTTGAATTTCCATATGGCTTTCATTTCTTTAGAAGGCGTTTCTGGTCTCTAGTAATGTGTTAACCTCTTGACACGTAATCAAAGCATAGGCACTTAACATAATGTAAAAAATAGTTATCCTTTGTAACACAACCATGAACAAATTTCTGATTCGTGAATTTGCTAATTGCTTTTTCCTAGCTGGGAATAGTATCTATTGCTTACTGTACAGCCATCACATCCATCTATACTTTTTGTAAATATTTTGTTCTAAAAGATACCACACAAAATTAGTAACAAAGCAACAGATAAACATGTTTTGCTTTAGGCTGGAAAAGAGCTTCTTTGGTACTATGCATAGTGAATGGATTAGACAAGAATTTAGAAGAGAAATTAATTTCGTCACTTGGGGATAATAGAAAGATAACTGTAATGTGAAAAAAATAAGCCATTTTAACAACTGAGAGATTTCCTTAAAACATTCTGTAATCAAAAGCCAATAATCATAAAATAGTAAGAGGCAATAACTTTTTTCCCACCCTAAGGGTTTCATAAGTATCTCTCCAGCCATAAAACCATATTTTATACAGTCATTTCTCACCAAAACTGCATAGTTAAAGTGAGATAATGAGCCATAGGTGAAGAAGAATAAAGACCACAATGAGAGAAATAGTACATCCTCCTCAAGAGAGGCTCAAGAACAGGGTTCCCTTGGGCCTGGAATCTTGTCCTAGGACTGAACCTCAATGTCCACATCAGCATGTGACTGGAAGGGTTTCTTGAATCTATTGAAGTCTTAAGGTCTTAAGTTTCTTAGAAGAAAGTGAGAAACCAAAACTGAGAGAAAAATCCAAACGACTTGTGCCAAGCCAGGTTCTTCTGTTCCACTCTCTCTAGGGCTCTCCACTTTTCATCCAAACTGTTTTGACCTTGAAATATTATTTATATTAATAGAAAAAGCCATGGAGGGGGAATAAAGATTAATTTGTTTATGTTACTCATCTGGTCAGTTATTCTTGTGCATGAAGGTATATGGAAAATGTTCATATGCGTTTTAATGGGGTGAGTATACTCTGTCGTCTTCTAAACCTTAAGGATTTTTAATCCTATGCTACTGGATCATCTGGTTTCAGCCAATAGTTTTACTGTCTTAGGCCTGATCAAACTCTCCTTTCAAATCTTGGGTAGTAAAAATATCAGATCATAGGAATTTAGGAGTATAGCAGTGGGGGAATTCTCTTGTACCCATTTGTAATCACTATCACTCTAGCTGCCATTTATCCAGTGTTCACTAGATGTCAGGCACTAGGATAAGTGTTTTTTACATGTTATTTTGTTTAATTTTCATGGCTGCTCTGTAAATTGGACGTTAATGTTACTGATTTACAGATACGGAAACTGACAGGAAGGATAAATGACCAGCCAAAGTCACATAACTGAAAAGGAGCAGAGCCAGGCCTGAGTTCCGAACTCATGAATGTGCTGTACCTCTTGCTATGGAGCTTAGAACAGTGGTCTATAGTCAATGGATAGCAAGCATTTTCCTTACACTTAAGATCTTTTTTAAAACCTTTCTCTTTGACTCCATAAGCCAAAAATTTATTTGAATTTTCCCTTTCAATAATTCAAGTTCAACAGTTTTCAACCCAAATAGTAAGGTATTTACAATTTAACATGCATCATATTTTTTTACTGTGATTCTCCTCCCACATCTCCCTTATTACCTGCCTAAGTCTAATTTTTATCATATTCTACCACTTTGAGGAAAAAAATGTTGGAGATCTCTGTGATAATTTATCTAGGAAAGCAACATTTTTTTTTCTAATGAGTTAAGAACACCAAACCTTAAATTAATTTTTCAGATTAGCTTGTTACTCAGAAGAAGAGCATGGGGTAAAGGATGAATAGTTTTCACCAGGAAAATTGGGGGAGGAATGTTTTCAGAATCTGTGGTGCTACTGAGGAAGGCTGACCTAGAAAAAAATATCAATTCTCTGGCTTTTAGACAGCAGGAGGACAAGCTAGAGAATGAGGTACTTGTAATCTTCTTGAATTTTGCTTAGGGACTATCCAAACTTATTGCTGAATTGAAGACCTAATTTCTTCTTTCTTCTTGGTAAATTTGGTAAAGATTCCTTCTCCACTGGAATCTAAAGCATATAGAAAACCTAGTGACACATACGCTGTGTTCAATGATGTCCAGAATTATTGGTATGAGGTAGTTCGTCACAGTGACCTCTCTAGCATTTGGAAGACGGTAGATTACCAGTGTTGATGCCTGTAGACAGTAGATTGAGTGGATGCCTCTCTGAAATGAATATTTATTGTCTCTAGCTGCAGAGGAGGAGACTTAGAAAGATAGGACTGCATGGGAGGAAAAAGCATATCAGCTTTTTTCAGGGTGCCATAAAGAAAGCCACTGAGTTAATACATAAATTTATGCATTACACAGCTGACTTAACATGTCACAAACGAATGCACTTAAAACCGTCCTTCCAGCCTAACCTGTTGTGTGCTCAGGCTGAGATATTGTGGTGTGCCTGCATGAGCCAGGCTGGAGCATATCATAGATGGATCAAAATCTCTTTCAGTGATATGTGTAGGAGATTAAAATGTAATGCATCATTGTTCCTTCAATGACAAAGTGCCTTCATGTGTACATTTTCCAGGAATTTTGATTCAATGGGCAATAAATTTAGTTCTGGAGACTATCAGTTGTGGTGGATGAAATGTATAGACCAAACTCTGAGAACCCTGAGGGTGAGGATGGTGGCTTATTAATTTTATGATGCCTATTTCCAAGTAAGTGATCTGGTACAGGGTGGGCATTTAATAAATATTTGTGTAGCCAAAGAGGAAGACCTTTCACCTTCTCTTTTCTTTACAAATCCTACCTATTTTTCAAAGTTCAGTGTGGACCCATTTGTTTGTGATTACCCTAACCATCAGTAGGTGTCCCATATATTAAGCATGGTTCACTTAAATGGCCAATGACAGAGACAAAACACAAACCTTCAACAGACCCTCTCTTAAGCAAAGAGAGAGGGTGTTATCTTAGTAATTACAATGGCCAGGGCTTGGTCTGGTTTTAGGCGTGGCTGGATCTAGGTGCTCAATCAATATCATCAGGAATTGGCCTTTCTCCATCTCTCGGCTGTGCTTTCCTTTTTATTGCCTTTATTCCCAGGCAAGTGCTTTCCAAATGGTGACCTCCAAAGTCCCAGGGCACAAAGGAAAATAGCTTCTTTTTCCAGCTCCTCTGGACCTTAGCATGTAGTTATGGTGGCCTTGGAAACAATCCTGAGTTTGAATCCTGCTCTATCATTTAACTGTGTTCCTTGAATAAGTAACTAAATTATCAATTTCCTAATATTGAACAAGTGAGGATAGCATTACACTTTGAAGTTATTGTGAAGATTATAAGTATTTTATATAAAACTGTGTGTTTTGCACATATTTAGGCCCTTAATACCAGGTGGTGGTGGTGGTGGTGGTGGTAGTTGTAGTAGTAGTTATTCCTCACTCCAACTATGATTACAGGGTAGGCTAGCAGATCAAGGAGATTAAATAAGTTCAATGTTCTGAAGGATAAACTCTGAGCTTGAGCGTTTCTGGAGATGAGTCTGGAAAAATATGCAGGTCCTTCTGTGCCACACTAAGAAGTTTGAATTCTCTATTGAGGACTGTAGATCATTATTGAAAGGATTATAAACAGGGTAATGGCATGATCAGAATTGCATTTTGAGAAGCTGTCTCTGGCAAAATGTGGAGCATAACTCAGAGGGAACAAGATTGGATGCCGAAAGGGGCTGGCCCAGTGGTGCAAGCTGTTAAGTGCGTGTGCTCCACTGCAGCGGCCCGGGGTTCGCCGGTTCGGATCCCAGGTGTGCACCAATGCACTGCTTGTCAAGCCGTGCTGTGGCAGCGTCCCATATAAAGTAGAGGAAGATGGGCACGGATGTTAGCCCAGGGCCAGTCTTCCTCAGCAAAAAAGAAGAGGATTGGCATCGGATGTTAGCTCAGGGCTGGTCTTCCTCACAAAATAAAAACAAAAACAAAAACAAAAGATTGGATGCGGAAAGACTAGTTTTAATAATCCTGGTGAGACACAATGCTGGCCTAAAGACAGTTGGGAGTTGTGGGATGGAGATAAGTGAATATGTTGTGTACGCTGCGTTTCCATAAAGTAAACTCCTTGCTATGCAATTTGGATGTTCTTTTAGATATTTAGTTTTATACATAGCTTAGTATTTCTATAAAATAAACAATGAAAACAATGAACATCATTTTTGGTTTCCTTGGGTAGAAATGGGGTGGGAGAAGGAATTCATGGCCTAGGAGCTGATTCCTTTTGAGGCCCTTCTCTCCAGACAGACTCTTTTCTCCTCTGTGACTGACTCATCTCTGCTTCTGTGTTGGACTTTGAAAGGTGGGCCATTTCTCAGTGGAGAAGTGTCCAGTTACAGTTAGCCATGTGGTGGGAGATCTAGGGCATGCCAGAGAAAAGAGATTTCGTAAGAGAGTTCCTGAAAGAGAGGAAATGAACACAAGTTGATGACTTCTTTTTAACTTGAGAATAAATACACATGGATGTCTTCAGGAAATAAATACATCTCTCTAGACATATTTTGGACTGATGTTTTAAATCCAGGAATAGTTGTAAAGAAACCAGCCATGCAAAAAATTGAGGGTTGAATCAAATAAGATGAGCATACTGATAACCAAGTGGGTATGGAGCATGCTTAAATGAAATAAAGCTATGCTTTTTTTTTTTAAATCATTCCCTTTGTCTTCGAGCTGTAGTTTATGAAAAATTTCTCAAGCCGTATATCAATTGCATTTTTAAGATAGAATCGGTTTTAGTATACCTATGGGTGAAAGTCAGAGGGAAGCATATTTCTTATAATTGTCATCATCCAACAGTGCAATACCAGCCTTGCCAGGTAGAGATTTTTGTTACTGGATGTATCCAAGCAGAATTTGGGTTACCATCTGTCAGGGATTTGGGAGAAAGAATCCTTTCATTAAAGAGGAAGGTTGGAATAAGAAAATAAAATCATAATAATTCCACCACTTTTAACACCTTACTGTATTTTCATCCAGATTTTTTTTACTCTAAATTATAAATATATGTATTTGATGCTGTTTTATGCTACATTTTAAACTAGCAACAATTTCTACTTTTCTATTTCAATATGTTTGCTCCTATAACATGCCATATTAAAATTTTTCCCAAGTTTTCCTTAACAGTAGGCTTTTCTGAAGCAGAATTCTGAATCCAGGATTACAATATGCTTCTGAGAGTTTTTCATCTTAAATCTATTTTAATCCACTTCAATCCATTTTTAAAATAATACTGATTCAATAAAGAGATGAGGACAATAGTGTTATAGAATATTTAACCTACTATTTTGTTTTCTTGCTGGAATCTTAATTTTTTAATAATGCAATCCCTCCATCCATTCAGTTAGAATTATTTTTGAGACATAATCATGTGTTAGGTCCTCCATTCAGCTTTGGGAATACGGCAGTAGGCATGACATAGAGGAGCCTTCTCTTGGTATAGCTTGCAGGCAAGAAAGAAATAAAAATCAAGAGTTCCTTCCTGAATAACACAAAATCATCACATGTAAATGGGGGAAAGATTTGGAATGGTGTTTGCTATAATGTGTGATCATTTCTCAATGAGTGTGCAGAACTCTAATTCTACTAGTTCCTATTTATTACATGGTCAGTCAGTTTGAGAAATTCTGGATTAAACAAGGTTAGTAAGTTTCCTTACTTTAGAACTTCTCAGAGCTATTAATAAACTAAGGTGCATTAGTAAATCTCTAAGAAAAAACATAGAATGTGGGTAGTGTTTTTCTAACACATTTGACCACGGCACACTTTGCTTGAGAAACAGCGGAATTATTGTTGCGTGGAACACATTTTGGCTAGGGTGATGATATATGTGGAAATTTTTGGCCCAGTCAAGTAGGAAGCATTCTATGAAAGCCTAGAGACTGAAGTCAAACAGAACAGTTTCTGTCTACTTTTCAAAAGCCTTCATAAGTGGCAATTAAACATGGAACAAAATATCCAACTCAAAATAATTTTTTCAAACTTCTGTGTTAAGTAGGACAGATTTCCTCAATGGACTTGTGTGTCAGAGGTGGTATCTTTGAATATTTATCAGATGCAGATCTATATGTATGTGTTTTAAAAGAAGTGATATGATCGTGCCCATACCTCTGGGGCACCACCTTTTTAAGACCAGGATTGTGGGTTTAACGCTACATAGGAGAAATTACTGTGCTCTAGATAGATTTGAGAGTAATTCAAAGATGAAATTAACTTGAATAGAGAAGCCAGCTTCAGTATTAACATATATTAAAGATTCTCCTTTCTGCCATGAGACAGCCTGTGAGACACTCTTGAGTAAGAAGAAATAAAATGAGAAGTAATGATGTTGGACTTTGAAATCTATCACAGTAACTATCTTACTACAAAGTCATCTAAATTCTGTCTTTCAGCTGGGAACCAACCCTACTACATGGAAACACAAGAAGATGGGAACACTAGCTGGACAGACTTAGCAGAATAGTTTTCACAGGTCTGCTTTTGTAGAAAGTGTATAGTTTCATTTTCTAAATCTCTGAAACCAAGGCACAAATGCATACATTGTGAAGTACATGTTTCCCTTGCCACCTTCACACCCACATTCCCGGAAGGTATTTTAATGTTGAATGAGAAAGTTTGAAAGTGGCAAAGCTTACTATTCATGATGAAGCTGAAAATGGAGAGAGAGTAGAAGGTAGCATGGTCCAAGACCCTGGGATCTCTCTCCACCCAGCTTGTAAGTGGCTCTAAGAATTGGACTCTCTGTGATGATTCAGGGATTCAGGACCATTGGTTGCCTTCTGGATCTTTTGCCCTGGAGCCTCAGAAAGATGAATGGCTGAGTCATTCTAGTTTCAGATTATGAATTTTCAGTTCAGTATTGAGTATTGAAAGTACATTGACAACTGTGCCCTCAAAACACATGGAGTCAGAATATACATGAACTTTTTATAAGATTCTTATTATATTTTTATTATTGTATTAGAAGCATGGATTAAAGCTAACCATGGTTAATATGAGGTTTTGGGATGGAATGAATTGTACATTATTAGCATGCTTCTGTTTTTGATGGAGTAAGGAATAGTAATTCCTCTTTGCAGAAAAAGGAATCAGAAAACAGGCCTATTCTAAGTGATATTTGTGCCATGTATAGAAGTGCATAACATATTTTTAAATTGCCATTTGTATTTTTACTTTGGGAAAGTCAGAAATTTATTTTGATGTAGAAAAATTCAGTTTACCATAGGGCCCTGGTCCATCTATGGGAATTTCTTTTCTCTTCAAAAATAAATGTGTGGTTATTAGAAGGGGACCTATTGAAGAGAAGGTGCTAAAAATGACAGTAAGGATCAAACATTGAGTTCCTATTCTGTGCCAAAGCCTTTATATATATTAACTCTAATCCTCACATGACTCTGCCAGTAGGCTTCTTCACTTGTTTGGCCATATTTAATATGTGATTCCATTCACCTAGTTGCCTTTAATCTCTGTTTTCAGGGAAAACTAGATTTAGTACATAAAACACTGTACTTGAAAACTGGGCCTGTATATGACACTTGGCATATCACTTAATACATGATAGGTAACAAAGTATTTTGTTAAACACATTTGTTGTTTAAATAGATGTGTATTTATGTTATTAAATATGTATATACTGTTTCATATTTGTTTTTCCTCTGTCATATATCTCCTGTTAGGCAAGAATGGAAGTATAAATTTACTATTGATTTAAACCCAAATTGATAGCTTTTTAGCTTAGTTGACAGTGAGAATGTTTTCTCATCATTTTAAGTATGCTAAAATGAGAGGCATTATTACATTTGCCATCAAACTGTCAACTTTTATGCATTTCTTAATAGAGAAAAGTAGCACTTTTTAAATTTTATGAAGTGTACTAATGGCCCTAAGTTGACTAAGTTTACACTTCTTGTGTATCTAATTTTCTTCAACACTGGTTCCTAGTAAACATGTTTTTTTAAATCAGTCAACTCAAATCCTCTTGAGAAGCAGGTGCCATACAATATACAAAGTAATAAAGATATGAAAATGTATTTTTTCCTTTAGTACAAGAAAAACAATAGCTTTCTTATTAATAATACTTATTACTTGTTTTATTTGCTTGCTTAAATAATAACCACCAATACTGAACACTTACTTGGTACCAGACACAAAAACACTTATATATGCTCTTTAATTCTTACAAGAATCTTGCAAGATGGGCATCATTCTCTCCAATTTGCAAAGGAGACTGCAGGACTCCTCTAGTTGGATGCTGCACAGGAAGTTAGTAACCTAGTCATTGAAACTCCAGTTCTATCATGATCCATGAATTTAATAGATGAACATCTGGTGAATTTATTACTCTTTGCAGCATTAGGCTAACACGAGCTTCCATAATCAGCCCCAAAATTTCAGTGACTTAACGCAATAGAAGTATGTTCCTCACTCAGTGAACAGATGAAGTTGTTCCTTTTTTAGCAGGCAGCTTTCCTTTATGCTGTGACTCAGGGACTCGGATTCTTTCCATTTTGGGGCTCTGTCATTCCCCAGGGTCATGGAAGGGAAGAGAGAGGGCCACTGTGGTCTGAAAGAGACACATGGTACTAGCTTGCATTTGATGACTTCAAAAAGATAATGAGGAGAAAGGGTGTGGGGAGAATTGGGAAAAGCAGTCCCAGCCTTGCCTTTATAAAATGCAAGGATTATGAAGTTGTGTGTGTGTGTACACGTGTGTGCGTGTGTGTATGCATGTGTGTGCTCACATAGGATAAGGTCCTAAATTTGTAATATTGAGAACACTCCATTAACAAAATTACCTGAAGGAAAGAAAGGTCCAGTGTGTTCACTGGATAGTGGTATTTTGAGCTATTTAAATTTTCTTTATCATATCTTTACATAGTGTACACATTTTCTATAACCAGTTTTATGATAATAAAAACCAATAACCACAATTTTTAAAGGCTACTGAGAGGCACGCCTATACATCATGCAGGGCTAGGATTAAAGTAGGGTGTTAGGGCTCACGGTTTAAGGAGTGTCAAGTGCTGACTCTCCACTTGCAGACGGCAGCTATGTGGTGGCTGGTCATACTCACAAAGGAAGAGGATGCCACTTCAATTCCAGAAATCCTGGCCTATTGGTGCATTCAATGGTTATTAAGAATATCTGCTAGAGGCAGTGGTAAAGCTCTGTGCCCAATGCCACTTTCCTCTCAAATTTTTTTAAAAAATTGGCGTTGCCTCCAAAAGTGATCATATGCATTCTATTTCATCTTAGCACATCAGGTATTCTCTTGGAAGCATTGACTAAGCATATTCTCTTTGCTCCTGCCTGGGTTGCTCTCAGCTTCTACAAGCTTGTCAAAAGTATGAAAGCAGTGATATGTACTTATTTTAAAATGTCCTTTCTTTTAATACTGTCAGATCTCTTCAGAGCTGCTGCTTCAGAGAGAATGAGCCTATCTCATGCTGAGCAGAACAAAAATAAGCATCTAAAGTATTGAAAAGGGTCTACATAGCACTTCGTGTCTTTCTCTGTCAGTTTCCTCCTTCTTTTCACTTTTCCTATAAAATCACTGCCTAGAATTGAAGGAAAAAATAAAATAGATAGGATAGGATAGGTTCTACCTATTGCAAGTATGTATAAATAAGGTAAGACAAATTTATTTGAAAGAAGGCCACATGATATGACGTAGTGTGCATTGTAGTCAACCATGACAAATGCTCATGGAAATCTACATGGGGTATTTGTTTGTCTATTCCTTTCTCCCCAATATCTCTTGCAAAGTTATTCTTTTGTAGGCAGCAGATTAACGAACCATTGTAGGAAACTCCACGGGGGATCAAAACACACAAGAAGCATCTTATAAATAATTTCATTTTGATGTACTTAATAATGTGCACTGCTGGCCAGTGCGCTGGGAGAAAATGAATTCTTAAAGCTTAATGGCACAAGTTTCAAGGATCACTTTCGAGACCACCATCAGATGTACCACATCTGGTGAAAGTAGCAATTTACGTCAATGATCACTCAATCAATTGTTTGGTTTGAAAAGAGAATGGTGATGTGTATGTAACTTCTGTTATTCAAGGTGACTTTTTAAAAATAATGGTGTCATGAGAGTGAGCCGTAAATGCAATTTTCCTTGGCTATTGTATATATATATATATATATATATACATGTATCCCAAGTTAATTTTTTCCTGATCAACTTGATCAAACCAATCTCTCTGTACCCTCTAGCAACAGAGACTTCGTGATATTAAGGTTTTTTACTCAGTACATTTGTGCAAAAGGAGAGAGAAAGAATAGTTCCAGCTTTTCTTTTATTTTTACATCTCATGTAAAAAAATGGGAAGGTTTACTAAATAACTATGTAGAAATCCAAAATTATAGAGCAAGTGAAAGTTGCTTTGCAAAATGATTCATCATTTTTCACACACGGTACCTTAGCTAATAAGTGTGCCTAATATACTTTTTTTAAGTGTACAATTCAGTAGTATTAAGTATATTCATATTATTGTGCTACCAATCTCTAGAACCCTTTTCATCTTCCAAAACTGAAACTCTATACCTATTAAACAACTTCCCCTTCCTTCTCCTCCTAGTCCCTAGAAAATGTCATTGTACTTTCTGTCTCTATGAATTTGACTACTTTAGATATCTCACATGAGAAGAATCATACAGTACAGGTCTCTTTATGACTGGCTTATTTCATTTAGCATAATGTCCTCAAGGATCATCCATGTTGTACCATGTGCCAGAATTTCCTTCCTCTTTAAGCCTGAAATATAATCCATTATATAGGCCGTTCATCTGATGTTTAACCAATTGTTTAACAATTCATCTGTTAATGGACATTTGGATCGCTTTCACCTCTTGGCTATTGTGAATAGTGCTGCTATGAACATGGGTGTGCAATTGTCTCTTCCAGATCCTGCTTTCAATTCTTTTGGACATACACCCAGAAGTGGGATTGTTGGATCACATAGTAATTCTATTTTTAATGTTTTGAAGAACTACCATACTGTTTTCCATAGGAGCTGCATCATTTTACATTCCCACCAACAGTGCACAAGAGTTTTGAGTCTAACAGTGCACAGGAGTCTAATTTCTCTACATCCTCATCAACACTTGTTCTTTTCTTTTTTTTTTATAGTAGCCATCCTAATGGATGTGAGGTGATATCTCGTTGTGGTTTTGATCATTTTCTAATGATTAGTGATGTTTAGCATCTTTTTATATGCTTATTGGCCGTTCATATGTCATCTTTGGAGAAATGTCTGTTCAAGTCCTTTGCCCATTTTTTAGTCAGGATTTTTTTTTTTTTATTGTTGGGTTGTATGCGTTCTTTATATATTCTGGATATTAACCCCTTGTCAGATATGATTTGCAAATATTTTCTCCCATTCCTTAGGTTGCCTTTTCACCCTATTGATTGTGTGCTTTGATGCATAGAAGATTTTAAATTTGTTGTAGTCCCATTTGTATATCTTTTCTTTTGTTGCCAGTACTTTTGGTATCATATCTAAGAAATCATTTGCAAATCCATGTTGTGAAGCTTTTCCACAATATTTTTTTCTAGTGGTTTTACAGTTTTAAATCCTACCATTAGATCTTTAATCCATTTTGAGTTAATTTTTATACATGATGTAAGGTAAGGGTCCAATTTCATTCTTTTGCATGTGGGTATCCACTTTTTCCAGCATCATCTGTTGAAGAGACTGCTATCTCTTTTCCATTGAGACATCTTGGCACTCGTGTTGAAGAAAATTTTCCATATACATAAGGGTTTATTTCTGGACTTTCCATTCTATTCCATTGGTCAGTATGTCTGTCTATATGACAATACCACACTGTTTGCATTATTGTAGCTTTGTAATAAATTTTGAAATTAGGAGATGAGAAACCATCTACTTTGTACTACTTTTTCAAGATTGTTTTGGCTATTCAGTATCTGTTAAGATTCCTTATAAATTTTAGGATGGCCTTTTCTATTTCTGCAAAAAGCACTGTTGGGGTTTTGATAGGGATTGCATTAACACTCTACGTCACTTAATAATATTAAGCCTTCCCAACCATGAACGTAAGATGTCTTCCCAATTATTTGTGGCTTCTTTAATTTCTTTCAGCAGTAATTTTCAGAATACAGGTCTCTCGTCTCCTTGGTTGTGTTTACTCCTAAGTATTTTATTCTTTTTGATGCTATTATAAATGGAGTTGTTTTCTTAATTTCATTTTTGGGTTGTCCATTGTTAGTGTATAGAAATGCAAATAATTTTTGAATGTTGATTTTGTGTCCGTCAACTTTGCTGAATTCATTTATTCTAAGTTTTCTTGTGTGTGGAATCTTTAGGATTGTCTACATATAACATTATGTTGTCTGTGAACAGAGATAATTTTACTTGTTCCTTTCTAATTTGAATGCCTTTTATTTCTTTTCCTTGCCTAAATGTTCTGGCTAGGACTTCTAGGACTATGTTAAATAAGAATGATTAGAGTGGACATTCTTGTCTTGTCTCTGATCTTACAGGAAAAGCTTTCAGTCTTTCACCATTGAATATAATGTTAGCTGTGGGCTTTTCATATACGGCTTTTATTATGTTGAGGTAGTTTCCTTCTATTCCCAGTTTGTTGAGTGTGTTTATCATGAAAGAGTGCCGAATTTTATAGAATGTTTTTTCTGCATCAATTGAAATAATCAAATGGGTTTTTTTTTCCCCTTATTTTGTTGATGTGTTGTATTACATTGATTTTTATATGTTGAATCATTCTTGCACTTCAAGAATAAAGCTTACTTGGTCATGGTGTATAATTCTTTTAATATGTTGTTGAATTCTGTTTGCCAGTATTTTGTTGAAGATTTTGCATCAGTGTTCATCAGGGATATCGGTCTATAGATTTCTTTTCAAGTAATGTCTTTGTGTGACTTTGATATTAGGGTAATGCTAGCCTCATGGAATGAGTTCCTTACTCTCTAATTTTTTGGAAGAGTTTGAGGAGGACTGGTGTTAATTCTTCTTTAAGTGTTTGGTAGAATTCACCAGTGAAGCCACTGGGTCCTGGGATTTTGCTTGCTGGGAGATCTCCAATATAATTGTGTATCATTCTGTTTATATATGACAGTTTTCATTCAGTTGTGAACTGGGGAATGACATTAAATTTTTGTCTTTGTAAGTAAAATTAGCAAAGGTGATCATTTTTACTCTTGGATTTTTCTTTAACGTTTTCATGGACAATTAACAAAAATCAACACTCTTAAATTAATGCTTTAATGGTATACACAGCTTACTTATTGAATGCTATGATTACCAGAGTTTGAATTTATATAATTCCATTTATTCGTGCCAGCAGCCGGTGATGTAGTTATTATTATTCTACAACTGAGGAAACCCAAGCTTTCGGATATTAAATAATGTGCCCAGATTACACAAGTAGTAAGTGGTGGAGCTGGAATTTCAAGCCAGCTCTTGGAATCCGGAGAGCACGTGCATAAACACTAGGCTACACTGCCTTCTCATGTATAGTCATTAAAGAGGGCTTTCACATGTCATGTTTGATGTGTATCTTGGGGCAGAGTTACAAGGTACACACTTCTCACGTATTGCTGATCCCATTTCACAGAAGCAAAAACTGAAACTTAGAGAGGTTAAGCTACTTCTCTGAGACTATGAGGTAGTAAGCAATGGAGGCAGCCCTTAGTCACGTCTCCTGCTTTCCAGTTCAGTGTTCTTTACATTGCACCCTCTGGCCCTCTCCAGCTGGCACTGTGACACTTTGCCTTCTCTGAATGCATAACAGAAATCAACAAGAGTTTCACTACCCAACTTTTAGTCAGCAGCCCCCAGATCTCAGAGATATTAAAATTAGAAGCATCCCAAGGAGATTGCTTTTATAATAGTGGGCCTAGGGATATAAAATTAACTCCTATAACAAAAGATTTTTGGATGTATAATTGATGATATGATGTAGTTATTAACAGATTTGAAAACAGTTAATTTGGAGTATAGGTAGGGAAATAGACAAAAAATGTATTAAGGACTCTAGTGTAGTGTCTGCTGTACAGTAACATAATTTTCTTTTGGTAATAAGTTTTCCTGAAAATGAAACTTGTCCTGGAATCACTAAATGCTTCTAAGATAGGGCAAAAAAAGCAAAAGAGGAATAGCAGAACATGCAGACACCTATTCTTCTGAGAATATGTTTCTTTCAGACTGATAAAAAAAAATGAATGTTTCAGTGCCGCCTCTTGCACGCAGACAGTTGTGTTGTTCTAAAAATAACGATTCTGAAGCATTTCAAAAGCTAAAATATGATATTTTCTTATATTACAAAGTAGCAAAATAAGATTCTCTCGTTCATAATAATAGTCCTGCACTGTAAAACCAGGAACACAGAAAGAATGGGAAATGTGGGCAAGGAAGAAAACTCATTTAGGGTTTCTTTTTTTGTGTGTGAGGAAGATTGGCTCTGAGCTAACATCTGCCAATCCTCCTCCTTTTTGCTGAGGAAGACTGGCCCTGGGCTAACATCCATGGCCATCTTCCTCTACTTTATATGGGACGCCACCACAGCATGGCTTGACAAGTGGTGTGTCGGTGCGCACCTGGGATCTGAACCAGCAAACCTGGGGCCGCCGCAGCGGAGCGCGCGCACTTAACCGCTTGCGCCACCAGGCCCGCCCCTAGGGTTTCTTTTTTTTTGTGTGTGAGGTGATCACCCCTGTGCTAACATCTGCCAATCCTCCTCTTTTTCTGCTGAGGAAGACTGGCCCTGGGCTAACATCGGTGCCCATCTTCCTCCACTTTATATGGGACGCTGCCACAGCATGGCTTGCCAAGCAGTGCGTGGGTGCGCACCCGGGATCCGAACCGGGAACCCCAGGCCGCCGCAGCGGAGCGCGGGCACTTAACCACTTGCGCCACTGGGCCGGCCCCTAGGGTTTCTTAATTAGTAAAATCCTGAAGGAAGCTGAGCAAAGTGTCCTCACCAAATGAGAGTCCTGGCTAAATTGGCTTTATCTCCAAATAAGAGGGGAGATTGAAAAAACTCCTAATGACCCTTGGAAGGACTGCCTCACAAAAGCTATATGCAAGTCTTTAGATCTTCTCCAAGCTCTGAGAAGGTGGAACAGGTGCTCCACAAATGCATTAACCTGCTTGAAACTAATCTCTTCTCTAAGCCATTCCTGCCCAGGGCCATGGCACTGGCTGTTTCCTGGGGTTGGGACTCTCTTTCTTCATACCTTTGCATGGCTGGGTTTTTTTCTACTTATTCAGCTCTCTGCTCAAATATCACCTCCTCAGAGATGCCTTCCTTCTCTACCCTTCCTAACACAGTGACTGCCTTTCTCCATTCCTTGGTCTTTTTCACAACATTCTTCGATTTTTTCGTGTATTGGCACACCTCAGAAAGTGACATTTGTTTACTTGTTTATAGTCTTTCTTTCCTACCAGACTGATGTTGGTGAAAGCAGGGACTCAATCCTGGACCATGATCTACCCAGCCTTAGCACATATCCCAGCCCGTAATTGACACACAGTAAATTTCACTTGGCTCTATGTCTCATGAAGTCAACAAATATAGGTGTCACTTGGCAATTCCAACATGGCTGGAGTACCTATAGGGTCTAACAGTGACTGATGATATTCAAATATTATTTTTCTATGAATGAAAAAAATGTATTAATACTCTATGGGTAAGGACAGCAGGAGAGAGGCAGATGATGCTATTTTTGCTAAGAATTGAACAAATTAAGCAGCTAAATTAAGTTTGATTTTAAGTGAGATCAAGCTCCTATTCAAATGTGCCTGTTCCCTTCAATCAGAATTATTCACAACTTGATGTTTTACACATGAAACAAATGAAATCTTTAACTTTTGTTCCTGGGCTCTTGGGAGGACAGAAGTTTGTTCTGTTTATTATTTTTAATATTTTTTATATTCATGAAACTTGTCTCCCTTTATCTATACTTTTCCTCAGCTTGAATTATGGCATAGTGTCTAACTTCTGATATGTTGTAATAAATTGCTTATATAAATGGCCATCATAATACTATTTAGAAAAATCTACTGAGTTTCTCTTTAGGATGGTTGCATCGAAAGGGAACACGATCTACATAGCTTTGATGTTGTGGCTTTATCAAGGCAAAAAGTTTAACAGAGAATTTTGCAAATCCCTAAATATTAGAACATAACCTGATTTTCCCTCTTACTCTGAACACAAATTTTAGAGCCATTTAAAAAATGCAATTATAAAAATAATAAGCTTTTTATTTTTCAAAATTACTGTTTGTGGGTATATGTTAACTAATTATTTGAACCTAAGATTATTAATTACAGTCAGATAAGCTTAATAACCTTACTATTATATTAGCTACCATATATCTAGGTTGAACCATATAAAACTGCCAAAATTTGAACATTTTTTAACTCACAAAAAAATGTCAATTTTTTGTGGTTAGATCTAAGAGTTAGGTAATTATTGCCACCATTCTACTGAAAAAACTTCCTGAAATGGTATGAATCTAAGCTGAGCATGTTTTAGCTTGCTGGAAATATTTTTCCAATTGAATTACTTCTGAATAAGTGCATTACACAGATAGTACTCTGCAGTCCCCCTGGTTACTTTGGGCTTCTCAGTGGTAAAGTCTACACTCTGCCAAAACCAGAGATATTTTAATCATTCTGCAGGATCAAAGTGAGTTGATGCAATCACCTTTTGTGTAAAATTGGATCTCTGTGTGTGTGTGTATTCAGGAATATGTGCGTGTATGCACAACTTCAGTATTCAAATCCCAGAGAATTCTCAGGGATCAACATTTACTTTTTCCCCCCAAGAAATAATTTATTTTATGTATGCCCAAAATTCTTTTAGTTTTTTGTTGCTGTATATTGCTGTGTAGATAGATAGATAGATAGATAGATAGATAGATAGATAGATAGATATTATAGATATATTTTCCCCCTCACTTTTTGCTTTTTGGAGGAGGGTGGAGGAGAATAGAAGCAATATTGGGAAATGATAAGTCAAAATCAGAACTGGCAGTGATGTGAGTATTCCAGAGGCAGCTCAATATAATGCTAAGAACATGGGCTCCATGGTCAGAGAGCCCCCTGGCCAAATCAGGACTTAGAAAATTATTGACTGAGTGACATCAGAAAAGTCACTCACCTCTCTGTGTTTCAGGTATGTTACCTGGAAAATGGAAATAATGAGAATAATGATAATAGTAACAGCAAACGTTTGTAGAACACTTAATCTGAGTGAGCCAGGCATTCTACTAATCACTTTCCTTGAGTGAACTTATTTACCAAATAACTGTTATTTCCTCTGTTTTACAGAGCATGACATCTCAGGGAAGTTAGGTAGCAGGCCCAAGATCTCACAGCAGATAGAAAATGGCAAATCCAGTACATAACTTCTAGGGCTGTTGTGAGGATTAATGAGGTAATGCATGTAAAAAGTGTTAGCCTAGGGCCAATGTTAGGCATTAAAATAAGGGACAGCCTAATTAGATGAAAACGTACTCTAAAGCAATTTGAGGTAAACTTATAGAGTAATAAAAAAGCACAGAATGGTAGGGAACAAATCATACATACAAAGTGTATTTTTAATGTTGATTATCTCAGGGTGAACTGAGTCCCCTGCTGAGGATATTATGTGTTAAGAGACAGAGATAACCAGTTATACTGGCTTGATTTTTTTAACTATCCTTAGAATTAGTCTTATTATCACTGAGAAGGTAAGTGTGTAATAAAATGCAAAATAAACTAAGCAAAACAGTGGAAAAGTTCATTGCCTGGACCATGTGCATTTTAGTTTCGTATACAAGAAAATCATCAGTCACTTCTGAATTTGGATTTCCCTTATGGATGATCTTAGGTGCAGCTCTCATGTCCCAAATGTGTCTCTAGCAATTAGTCAGGGCTGCTACCATGTGCTTCTTCCCAGATACTGCAATTTAACATCTGTTGTGATGGCTTCTGTAAGGGGGAGCTGAGTTTTACTCCATTACATTCCAGTTTAGGAGGGTGAGAATGTGGAAATATTACCATGACCTATAATTGGATTAGCAGTTTGTGGGCTCAGATGTGGAAGACAGAGAGCATTTTAAAGAGCTAGGAATGTGGAAAGAGCTTTGTGGGAATATTTGCACTTCTCTCTCAGTTCTTTTTGCTTTGAATAGACAAATTGTGTCCTTCAGAAATCCTCATTCCAGCCCTGGAGACTTTGCTGGTAGAATTAGAGAAGCTATGAATAACTGAAAGAATACCAGTAGCTCTGAGGGTGTTTGAAACACGTGGGAAAGGGATAGAATGAAGATTCACTCTCAAATGCCAGTGGGTGAGAGAACAAATTCCACACGAGTACTCGGGAATAATGATTAGTAAAGGGGTTTAAATAATCAAAATTTGAAACCCGTGCAAGAAAAGTGAAGAAGTGAGAACAAGCTTTAGTGTGTCCATGAATAAATATTCAAAAAGGATGTTAAAGACAAGATGTGTGGATCACTTTGTAAAGAAATGATGGCATGGTTTCTGACTTCAGAGAGCACAGTATAGTTTAGTTGTGGAGATTACCCACTTCCTCTAAATAACATTACAAGTGGAAACAGTTCAATTCAGCCATGCTCAGGATGCTACAGACCACTGCATCAAAGGACTCAGAGGATGAGCATGGACTGTGGCAGAGAGAGAAGTGGGAGAGGTCTTTATGAATGCTTGGAGGATGGGCAGGATTTGGATAGGGAGAGAAGGAGGGGCATGGAAAAAAGAATAAGTAAAATGGAAAGTAAAAATGTGTTGGAGAGGTGGAAAAGTTTAGTTCAAACAAAAAGTTCAGGAAGGTGATTAGTTGAAGATAAATGGAGTCACATAGAATCCTAGAACATCTAAGACTCTTACATAGAGATCATCCACTTTATCTCAGTTCATTCACTTTGGATGAGGAAACAGATGCAGGGACGTGAAGTGACTAGAACAGACTGAAGATCCTTGTAAGGAGTTTGGACTTCACAAACAATGGAGTCTCTTTGAAAGCTTTTGTAGAAGAATCCCTTGACTTGAACTTCCATTGCAATATAGAGGGTGCTGTTAGAGCTAAAACTAGAGTGAACAGGTGTGTGTGTGTGTGTTCATCTCCTCTGAGTATTAAACAAGAAAAAGACATTAAGGCTTTATGTTGGAAATAAAATGAAATTTCCTACCAGTGAAGGTGAAGAAGACTGAAGTTAGTGCCAGAGGAAGATTCTGGGATCTCCTTTTTTGGTGTTTAGGAAGAAAAATAGGGATGATTTTCACTTCTCAGTGACGGCTTAAATGTGAACTTCCCTGGAAAAGAAAAAATGGTTGACCACTTAAAGCTGTTACTTCTTGTGTGATTCTAGATAAAACCCCTTGATCAATAAAAGAGAGAAATAAAAAAAAAATAATGCAAGAGAGATATGTGCTTTGTTAATAACAAGCTGAAAAGCTGAGGATTTTTCCTTTTTTTGTGACTCTGAGTATATTTCCTTTTCCTTCATGCTGAGCTCTAAAATAAGCAGAGTAAAGTCATATTTGTAATGTTAGATTCTATTTTTATAATTTAATTCAGCAAGGAATTATTTATTTATATAGTTTTTGTTGCAGAAATAATTCATAAAACATAAAATATATAAATTAACAAAGATTTGAAAATCACTTGTCATCTTGCCACAAAGAGATATCACTGTTAATATTTATATTTTCTTTTAGACACATTTTCCAAATATATATCTATATATGTCCAAAATGAGATCCTGTTGTACATATTATTTTTTGGTATACTTTAAAAAAAGATAATATATAATAATATAATATATTAATAGCATATTGAGAATATCTATTCATGTCAATAAATATTTTTTACAATGTTATATTAATTCTTGCATATATTCCATTAAATATTTGTACTGTGCTTTATTTACTCAAATTCACGCTGTTGGTCTTTACTAATTTTTTATTTTATTGCTAATACGGCAATAATATTTTGGAGAGATAAATGTCTGTGCATTGTCTTTCATTCATTCTTTCACATCTTTCGCTAGTTTTTCTTGCTACTATGTGCTACACTTTCTTTTAGGATTGAGGATACGGTGATGAACAAGTTCGAGAAAGCTTTATATTTTCATGGAACTTACCTTATAGTTGGGAGAGATGAAAAATAAAAAAGTAAACTAGTAAATAAATATGACTAGTCTAAGAAAAAAGATCAGGACTATAAACATAATAGAATGGGAGATGTGATAGGGCCCCCTGGGGTTGGGAGTAAGATGGTCAGAGAAGGGTTTGCCCTTTGAGTTGAGCTCTGAGCCTCAGGGAAGAGCCAACCACACTTGGAGACATAGCTTTTCCAGTTAGTTAATCGTTAAGACAAAGTTTATAAGGCTGAAGGAACTAGGAGTATTTGTCAAACAGAATAAAGGCTAGTGTGGATGGGCTTAGTGAGTTGAGGTGAGGGAAGACAAGAGGTAATAGGTGCTGAGATCAAAGAGTGTGCAGAGTCCAGATCATGTAGGATCTTAAAGGTCCAAGTAATGTTTGTGTTTTATTCTAAGTGCAATGAAAAGCCTTTGGATGATATTAACCAAGGGAGACGTGATCTGCTTTACATTTCTACTGCCATGTGAGGACAAGGGTTAGAAGCAAAGAGATAGTAACAGTGGCATTACAATCACTCACAGATATTGATGTCTTAAACTAGATTGTCAGTATTGGAGACAGAGAAGTAAGAGGCTTGTGGTGATATCTGGAGATAAAGCTTTCAAAACATACTGCTTAATTATTTTCTACAAATATCCCTAGGATTGTAAATATCAGAGCGAAGGGTATGCACAGTTTAGAGACCTCTGTGCATATTCCCAAATGTTCACCAGGAAATTTGTACCATTCAACAGGCAATAGTAGTTTCCACCATTTACCAGAAAGTATGTACAATATCGGCTACACATACAGGAATAAGGAAAAATCTTTGCTCTAAAGGAGGTGACAGCTTGTGATGTTGAGAATGTACCTAGTATGTACTTACTATGTGTTACTATGGTATTTATTTAGGTGGTAATTTATACATCAGATGTTATGTCTTTTCTCCCCTGAGGAGGTAAAAATAGAAATTTTTAATGAGAAATAACTTGGCATCCTAATCTTTGGAATTCATGTCTCCTGTGTCACATTTTTTTAAAAGTGGAAATGGTAAACAGAAACAATGCAGGGCTTTTCTAAACATGCCCCACATTGAAAGACTATGCCCAGAATGATAGTAAAAGCTATAAATATGCTATATTGAACAAACGATCATGGAATTTTATTCACATGAAACTTGTGTTATATTTAAATTAAGTTGAACTTACACTCACAGTTCCTAAATCACAGATTTTACTGCCTTAAAAACGTTAGCCCTGTCTTACAAAAGCCAGAAGCTCAGATTCTCAGCTCAGAACCTCAATTTGGATCTAGCATAACTTAAAGGAAAATAATAAATGATAGTATATTAGACACAGTTGTTATTTCAACAAGGGGTAATTAAGGTGAAGCTAAAAATTTTATTTTTTTTCCAAATTATAAAAGCCTGAACAGAGAGAGATAGTTCTCTGAAAATATCTAATTTTGGAGACAAAACTGTTATCTAGAATACCTCAAGAAACAAGATTAATCACCAAAGCTCAAGACTCCAGCACCGTAGCAGTAATTTTCAAAGCTTAGAGAACATAGTTCCAATAGGTAAAGCAAGTTAAACAAATCACACACTATCACCAGTGAAAATAAACCTTAAACCCTGATCATTAAAAAAGAAACTGTTAGGTGTCTTTATGTCCTCGATGACAGACCAAACACATGTGAAACCAACCCCCTACCCCGTCGTCCTCTCCCCAAACAGAGAAATAGGGAAAAAGACATAAAGATAGGGAAAATGACATAATTACTTTTGTAATTTTTTCCACATACATAGCCATACTTTAAAAGATGAAAGGGAAAGCTCTATAGATTAGAAATAGTGAGATCTCCAGAGAAGAAAAAAGCATATGGAAAACCATAGAGATAAATGAAGGTAGGGAGAGTGCTGAAGCTTTGTAGCTGAGTAGTGATTCAAGTCTGGGTACGAATATAGGCCACTCCAGCTCAACCTGCAGGCTCGAGACCAGAGTAAGATGTTGCATCGTACATCCAGAGTGAAAGTCTATAGCTGGAAACAGGAACCACCTGTGGCCAGAACAATGCCACTAGTCTGTGAAAGGAGTAGGTAGACAGCATCATCCTCAAGAAGATATTTCTCATTATTTAATGACAGAACACCTTAAATGGCATATATTGGTATTTACTTCTTTTGGTTTGTCTTATTCATTGTTAAGCATTGTCAACTGACTAAATACATTGATTCAAATTGAGGTGAATGGAGAGAACTAGAAACTTTGAAAGTATGCAAAAAACAAAAGCATAGTAATTATAGAAATCAGCCTAATAACGTTATTGCTTTCCATTGTCCTAAAGTATCTACCCCAAGTTATTTATTGATTACAAAGGAAAATAATAATTTCACAGTGGAGAAGCCAGGCAGATATAACGTTCGCCAACTGTTCAAAATTAATATCACCAGTAATAAAACATATTGACATCATGTACCCCTTATACAATGTTTCTTTGGTGATATTCTGGCCAAAACTGTATAAGCTCTATCTAATCGTGAGCTCACATTAGACCAACTCAAACTGAGAGACAGTCAACAAAATAACCAACCAGTACTCTTTGAAAGCATTAACACCATCAAAAACAAGGAAAAATTGAGGAACTATCACAGATTGAAGGAGGCTAAGGACTATGAGATGGGGATCTTGGATTGAATTCTGGAACAGTAAAAGGGCATTAGTGAATAAATGGGTGATATTCTAATAAAGTCTGTAGTTTAGTTAACAGTATTATATTAATGTTGATATCTTGGTTTGATACTGTTCTACGGTTATGCAAAATGTTAATCTTAGAGGAAGCTGTGTGAAAAGTATATGAAAACTCCCTGTACTATTTTTTTGTTTCAAACTATAGAGTTAAAATAAATATAAAAGGAAATTTAAAAGAAAATGGCCCAAAAATAAAATGTTTTATATATATATAGATAGATATATGTCTCTCTATGCGAATAGAGAGAGAGGTGTATCTATCTCTCTCTATGTATATATCCAAATTTCCAATAGCAGGAGGTACACACCTAAGTAGAAAAATGTTCAAAGAGCATGAATAGGCAATTCCTAAAATAATAAAGATAAAAAAGGTCAGAAACACACATATAAATTATTTCACACTATATTCTAGAACGCTAAGCCAAAGAAACAGGAAAAGTTTGAATCTTGGTATAAAAACAAATTACAAACACAGGAAAACACAAATATAAAAAAGTATTTTAGACATTTAGATGATTTTAAAATGACAAGATGCATTTGAACATAAAGTCAGCAAAGCATTTCTTAGAATAGAATTATTTTATTCCTGGAAGTGGCCTTGGAAACTATCTAGTCCAATTGCCTCATTGTACAAATAGGGAATTGCGAGCCTGTAACCATTTAGTGATAGTCTTGTCAGCCCATCCTGATGGGGCCATATCTCCCCCTGTATGCATAGAAGAGATCTACTTTTTTTCCCCAGATGTCAAAGCAGTTCTTGTTTACCACAATTCCTAAGTTAATTAGCTTTAGTTGTTCTTTGAATTGGAAACAGAAGCAGAGATTTGAGAGAATTCACCCAAGATCACAACAGAGGGACAAGGAAGTACTAGGATATGAACCTGGGTGTATCTGACCCTAGATACCATGTTTTTTTTAAAAAGGAGTTTTAAATTTTATTTTTTTAATTTACATAAAGAAAGGTGCACTTATTTTGGTATAGAGTTCTATGAGTTTCACAGATGCCTCAAGTCGTGTAACCCCACTGCAATTAAGATGCAGGGTAATTCTGTTACCCAAAATCATTCCCTCATGCTGATTGTTTGTAGTCAACCTCTCCCCTCTCTCAGATCCCAGGGAAACATTAATCTATTCTTTGTCCCTATAGTTTTACCTTTTACAGAATGTCATTTAAATGGAATCATGTGAAATATGTCCTTTTGAATCTGGCTTCTTTTACTTAACTTTCTGTATTTGAAAACCATTGATGATGTTTCGTGTACCAATACTCTGAGCAGCATTCTGTTTCATGGATGTACCACAGTTTGTTTATCTCTTCATCTGCTGAAGAGCATTCATCCAGATGGCTTCTAGTTTTGGCAATTAGTGTACAGCTGCTGTAAACATTTGCACACAGGAATAGGATTCCTAGGTCATGTGTCAAATGTATGTTAACTTCATAAGAAACAGTCAAACTGTTTTCCAGGTGGCTGATAATTTGTATTCACGCCTGCAATGTATAAGAGTTTCAGTTGTTCTGTATCCTCATCAGCACTTGGAATTGTCAGTTGTTTTTTTAACATTTTTATTTTAGCTTTTCTAATGAGTGTATAGTAGGGTGTCATTTTAGTTTTTAATTTGATTTTCCATAATGACTAATGATGTTGTGCATCATTTTATGTGCTTATTTGCCATTTGAATATCGTCATGTGTTAAGTGTCTGTTCACATCTTTTGCCTATTTTTTATGGGGTTGTTTGTTGACTTTGGAGAATTCTTTATTCATTTATATATTCTCTATACCTGTCCTTTGTCAGATAGATGATTTACAAGTATTTTCTCCCAGTCTATGATTTGGCTTTTCGCTATGCTAATAGTGTCTTTCATGGAGCAAAAGTTTTAAATTTTGTTGAGGTCCAATTTATCAATATTGTGTTTTATTGCTTGTGCTTTCGTGTTTGTATCTAAGAAGTCTTTGCCTAACCCAAGGTCACAGAGAATTTCTCCTAAGTTTTCTTCTCAAAGTTTTATAGTTTTACATTTAAGTCTAGATGAGGTATTTATTTTATTTATTTATTTACATATAGATGTTCCAGGTGATCCAGATGATTTGTTTAAAAGATTATGCTCTCTCCAATCTATTGCCTTTGTACTATTGTCAGAAATCTTTGTGCATATTTGTGTGGATTTCTTTTTAGATTCTTCTATTCTATTGATCTATGTTTCCATCAATATCATACTACCACACTTAGTTTAGCTTAATAGTAAGTCTTGAAATCAGGTAGTGTGAATCCTCCAAGTTTGCTCTTCTCTTTCAAGATTATGTTGTCTATTCTCGTTTCTTTGCTTTTCATATAAATTTTAGAATCAGCTTGTGCACATCTATAAAAATTCCTGCTTGGATATTGATTGGGATTGAATTTTATCTGTAGATCAATTTGGGGAGGATTGACATCTTAATAATCCTCACTTTTCAAAGCCAGGAACATGGTCTAGCTCTCTATTTATTTATGCCTTTGGCTGTGTGTATGCTTGTGTGTGTGTGTGTGTGCGCGCGTGTGTGTTAAGGAGATAAAATAAGGAGAAAAAAGGTACAACAAACTTACCAATGGAATGGTCTTTCTTCATATTTTGATTCTCTTCCCAATCTGCCTATTTTTTACTTTGCACAGTCTTTAGGTAGTTGTGTTTTTTTAATTCTTTCCAAGATGTTTAGCTGTAATCAGTGGGACAGAGAGCCCATAGTGGGCTTACTACGTTTTATGCAGCACTGAAAGCCAATTGGTTTTAGCTGTGATTATCTAAGTCCTTCTGGCGTGGTGATGCCATGGATTGTGGAGCACCCAGAAGTGTGTTTTTTTTTCAGTTTGAATAAACCAGCTGCGAGACAGCTTCTTGAAGGTGGGATTGTTTAATGTGAAGAATGTGCTTTCTGTATGAAAGTTCAAAGAATTTATCTTGGGTGGATGGAGGCCTCGGAGAGAGAGTGGAACACAGAACCACTCTTTCTTTTAAGTCCAATAACATTTACTTAGATTCAAGAGTTTCTTCCATTCTTGACAGTGTCACGATGTGTCATTTAAAAAGAAATGAAATGAAAATTGATGTGACATTTAGCAGAATCACCAGGGTCTATTTAGGAGCATTTCTTAGCAGACATTGCCTTGCTGACAAATAAAAGGAGTCAGCATATGACACAGGATCTCATAATATTACCATTTATTTAACTCAAAAGAGAATACAGTTTCCTATGTCCAAACACTTCTCAGCTGACTGATAAACTCCAGCACTTTCCAAACAGTATTATATCCCCTAAATCTTAAGAGGGCTTCTTATCCAAGAAGATTAAGGAGCTTTATCTTCTGATAGAGATAATAATCGAATTTTCCATTCATCTCCAAGAACTGGAAATCACAAAATGGGTTCTCTCAAGCACAATATAAATTGCCTATTTTATGTATGTCCTACTTTTCAGGCTATTTGTAACATAGACACATTCAAAAAATGTATCTGATCCTTTTTCTGTTTTCTAGTTACATAATTCAGAAGTCTTCAAGGTTGCTTTTATTATAAATCAAGATGCTGTTCTAGAGATCCTCAGACTAATTCTTTACTGAAACAGTGTTGCAGAACAGTCCAGAGCATTGACTAAAGTGATCCACTAAAGTAAATTTCACCTACAATTATTTGATATACCTGGAGGATGTTAATACATTTTTTGTTAAAAATTTGATTCTATACTTCAGTGTAGGCTGACTTCTGAATGAGATCAAAATTTGTATGTTTGTGAAACCAGGGAAAATATTTAAATTTTTTGCGGAGGGACTATACTTTTACTTTGAAAATGGTTCAATGTTTTTAGCAGATAATATCTTACAAGTTGTATTTTTAAATTACATAACAAAATTATGATGTATAAATCTCAACAAGGGTCAGAAAAACTCAAGGACTTCGCAAAGGTTGAAGTGTGTATCTTAACCACAAAAGTATGCAGATACGTGCAGAAATCCAATAGGAATACCTTATTGGAAATTTATTTATTCATTCATTCACTATTTGTGCCCTAGGACTGTGCTAGCTCTCAGGTTGCAGAGATGATTAATACATGATTCCAGTTTTTTTAAAAACCCTCAAGTAGGGCATTGTGAACTGATTTTAAAACAGAATGGTACTTATACTTTTCAAATGAATATTTGGTCCTTCATTTAGTCATGCAAATGAGGGTGTGAGAGCAATTACATTGTACCCGTAGGCCTCCAACGGATAAAACATGTTACAATATATATGTAAATGCTTTATTTATAATATATAGCTTTTTGTAGTTTATAAATTGCATTTGAGTTATACATTTAATTGTCATAATAATCTTCTGGTTAGGTCAGGCATGTATTAAAAGCCCCGTTTACAGTTAATGGAACTGAAGCAAAAGGAAGTTGTATAAATTTAATCCTAGAGACAGTTGAAAATGCTGGGGCTGGGGCTCCAAGGCCGGTGCTCACTTTATAACAACCCAGTCTTTCTCAAAAGCTAAGAGCCTAGCCTGCCCATTTGTAATCCTGGGATTAAAATTGTTTTGAAGTACTGATTGAGCTAATACTGTTTAGATAGCTGGGAAGCTACATAAATCTCAGTGTAAGTGTCACCTCTCCTGGGAAACTCACCTTGATTAGACCAGTTAGGATTCTCATTGACAAATTCTTACAATTACTACCCCAATAATTTAACCACTTTTTACAATTGATTTATGTCCTACCTAAAAACAATCCTGTGTGCCCCACTTTGGGAAAGACGAATTAATCATTAAGTAATTATTCCTTACCATCTTTCTTCCTGGGTAATATATATTAAATTTCACGAGGATTTGCTCTCTTCACTTCTGTATTAACAGTGCCTACCATTGTGCCTGACGCATAGTAGGTACTCGGTAAGAACGGGTTTAGTGAATTAATATTTGCCTATGTGTGAATAGTGTATGTTTACAGTGTGTGACTGTATATATTTTTTTCTTTTTATGAATACTTAAGTGTTTGCCTATCTCCCAAGTCTGTTTGGGTACAAAATAACCATTTTCTTCTACATTCACAGGATTATACCTTGACAATGTACTTTCAGCAAGCCTGGAGAGATAAGAGGCTGTCCTATAACGTAATACCTTTAAACTTGACTCTGGACAATAGAGTGGCAGACCAGCTCTGGGTGCCCGATACCTACTTCCTGAACGATAAGAAGTCATTTGTGCACGGAGTGACCGTGAAGAACCGCATGATCCGCCTGCATCCAGATGGGACGGTCCTTTATGGCCTCAGGTCTGTAGCGCCCTTTTCAAAATCGAACTTTTCCTGAACAAAACAGTTATTGCTTTTTATTGGAGGGGAACATTGTGCTGTTTTCCTTACTCCTCCTTCAATTCTGTGATAAGCAGTTAAACCTCCTATCCATAGACATCTGAGAGCTGAGGGGAGTGTGTTTACAAAGAGACTTACCCCAGCTAAGACTAAGTTTTTCTGAATTATCTTCTAATATCAGCTGCTGATCCTAAAGCTGCTTTCTTTAAGGAGTAGGGATAAACAATATCAAAATAGCTAATATATAAGATTTCCTTAAAATGGAAAAAAAAATTACGAATGCCGAATACTTGTTTGAATGTGGCAGATGCTCTGTTTCATAAATTGCTCCTAAGGTGTGTGAACTAGGTCTGGTCCTCTGATGACAGGAAGGCTTTTGGTGCCCTCTCACCCTCCAAGGAGCAATCAGATTTGCGAATAAATAAAGTCATTATCTCATGTTTATTGATAATGAATTTACACTATTAAATGTACTTTTATGTAAGAAAAGAATTGTGATGCTCTGCTCTTTGGGTGAGGATGAATTGTAAAGTAAGACAATTTCTTCTTTTAAAGTTTATTTTGTATTAAAAGCAATAGATGCTTTCCTGGAAAAAAAATGAATAAAAAAAGTTATCTATCTTACTGTGAAAACATTACAATATAACATTACAATATACAATAAATGCAGACTCCTCTGCATTTATTGGGGAGAAACTCTAAATTCTGAAATGTGCAATTGTGTCGGATCTATTCTGTTTTATATAAATATGTCGTTACCTTATCATAGTAATCATAATGATAACAATAGTATTATTTATTTATTGAACACTTGTTAGGGGTCAGACACTGAGCTAAGTGCTTGCCATGCATTATTATAGTTGTAATCCTTGCAAAACTTCGTAAGTTAAAAACTGTTATGATCATTAGTTTCAAATGAAGAAACTGAGACTGATGCAACCTGGCTAAGATCACAAAGAATGTAAGCTGTGAAGATGGGATCTGAACTCAGATCCAAGTTCAGAGCCACAGCTCTTAACCGCTACACTGGGATGCTTCTCACTCCCACATTTTTCTTATCTGTTATATCTCCTTTTCATGATATTCAGTGTGTCTGACTGGTACATTGTCTTAGACAGCTTCTTTGTTTGTTAATCATATTTGTAGAGAAAATGGCATTTGTTTATCAAGGGAGAGAGGTGCAGGGGGAGGCAGAGAGACAGCGCGTTTGTATTCTTTGTCAGCCACTGGAAATAAAGAGATGAATTGGATACAGGCACTGCTCACATACATGCCTTAGGAAGTAGAGAAACAGCAGATAGATAAAATAAGTTGACTGGCAATGTCTGCAAAGATTCCACCAAAGTGGTGAACTTTGAAAGCACTAATGGAAAGAATTGTGTTAGCAGATATGTTGTGCTAAACTTATTATTTGGAATCAACTACAAAGCATATGGTATCACAAAGACCTTGATGAGAGGGTGACACATGGGCAGTGGGGGAGATGAGGGATGAAAAGAGGCTGTAGTTCACTTTAAGAGTTAAGCACAGGGTGAGATCAGAATCCTGAATAAGGCAGAAAGAGGCATAGAAATAATGTCACCCACTCAGCAGCGAATGATGGGGGAGAGGACTCGCAGGTGGCAAGTTCTGGCTAAGCACCAGACCCCGTGCTGGATGCATTTTGCCCAGCAAATCATTTAATCTTCACAGCAATTGTGCAGCGATTACCCTGAGCTCTTCCTCTTTCCTTGGGACATCCACCTTTAGAGCAGAGATCAAATTGTATTCTCTTTTGTATACCCAGCACTGACAAAACACCTACGCTGTAAATAAACTCAGTAAAGATTGTCAATGAATTCTGAATGCACATATACAAAATTGAATGGATGGAAAAATAAACAATCAGAATGTCTTTGGAATTGAGAGGGAAAAGAGAAGACCAATATAGATGATAAATATGCCTTCTTTATATCATAAAGCCAATAATCAGACACAAAAGCTAGTAACTATTCATTCTTATCATTAAGACCAACTGGACACCATTGCTCTGACTCAAACTCATGGTAGTAGGAAATCATCACTCTCCCATCTCCACTTCCAACAAGGGCAGTTGACAAAATATGCAGGTTCCTGAACACATCTGACATGCATAAAGTTAACACTTCTGGACAGAAAAGGTTCATGAATTGTGATTGTTCTATCATTTGTCTTGTTAATTCTGCATTTGAAATTGATAATGAGGTTTTTCAGGAAATTTATAAATGTCCCATTCCAGCTTTTACTGATAAATAGTAAAACATTATTTTCATCGCTGGAAATTTAATGCAGATCACATATTCCGTTCTCAACTCCAGGAGGTTCATTTGCAATAAATAAGTAAAAGGAATTCAATTAAAATTACCATTGCTAGGGTTGATTCAGCTCTACTTAGCCCCTCCTCCTACTTACCCATCCGCCACCCCATCTTTCTGTATTGCTGACAGTCTAGTAAGAAATCTACCTGTGTCTGTTCAATAGTGGCTGCAGTGAGACAGCACTCAATATAGTGATAGTATTAATGTCAGTAGCTAGAACTCATTAAAGGACTTAGCATTTACTTGTCACTGTGCCAGAATTTTGCTTGTATTATCTCATTTAATAAAGACTGTAGCCCTACAAAGTAGGCACTATTGTTGTTTCCAGCTTACATGAAGAAACTAAGGAACTTGTGTACAAATTTACACAGCTACTGCTCAGGAAAGCTTGGTAGTTTGAAAGCAAAGATGTTGCTCTTCATTTCCATTCTGTCCTGCTCCTGAGGCACTGAGAAGATGGGCATAAAGAATAGTAGGAATTACTTGAGAGCATAGGTGGAAACGGCTTTCGTTAGATACAGACTTTGTTCTTGATTGATAAGATAAGGCCCTAAAGAGCAATAGGCCTGGGTCTTCTATGCATGGTGCATCTTTAGGTCTGAGGTTCACACCAGTTCCATCTTACTAAGGGGTGATTTTTGCTGTGTCGAATCCTGGGGCACAAGCAAAATCATTGCAAAGAACTTGATAATGGCAAAGCTCATCCGTCTGAATAAGGCAAATTGAAGGGCAACTGTGAAGACTAGACATAGAAGGCTAGGACAGGGAAAGCTTTAAATATCAAGGCAGTGACCAAGAAATTGGAAAGAACAAGGTCCCTGAGCTCAAGGTCATGCTAGCTCAAGGCAAAAGCAAAGGGCTTAAACTGCCCTCTAGAGATCCACAAACATTGGCAGGGATGAGGGGGTGGGATGGGCGGTCCTTCAGAGGATATAAGTAAGCTTCTTTTGTAGTATTTTCTTCAGTGAAATTTTCAGGTATTAAAACATCATAAAGATAGAGAAAGCAGTAAGCTTGTTGAATTTCATGGGTATATAAGTGTTCATTGTGTTATTCTTTCAATTTGTCTGTATGTTTGAAAATTTTCATGAGAAAATTTGGAAAAGGAAAAAATGTTATGTTTCAGAGGCCTAGGAATCTCTCATTCTATTATCTAGGTAATATCACTCAAGATTTAAAAGTCTGCAGCCAAGGAATGATATTTCTGATCTCTTGGAGGTAGAGAATCACCTGTACGTGACATCTGCTTTCAATAGCCATGTCTGAAAACGAGGTCATCTGTCTCAGAGGATGTGTGGCTCAGTGGGTGGGGTCCATGACCACAGACAGCCAGGCTAAGCCATAACCCAGGGAGGGCTGGTCACTGCTCTTCAGTTACAACCTTCCTAATCCCTCTGTGAAATCATCCTCCTGCAACGGTGTGCCCATTGCCTCTGACTGTATGCAGCAGGAGCTCTGAGTCTACTCATGCTGATATATTGTTTGGATAGCAACAGTTTTAAGGATAGCACCTTGGGAGTACAGAAAATGGAGACTGAGATTTAGAAATATGGAAAATATTTTAGCTTATGACATTATTGTTATAAGCTAGGTTTTAAGTTTTCATTCTGATTGGATTTTTATTTCTCCATCACCAAAAAAAACACAGGTTAGCAGCTTCCTCTCAGTTATTCCACTGCTCTTCAGGTTGATAATCATTTTAGAGGCACAAGGAACAGAGTTCTAATGCTGTGCTGAGAGACAAATGGACACAACCGGGCAATGCGACCAACTTCCCTAACAAAGTATGATAATGAAACTTGCGTCTTACTTGGACTTTGTCACTGACTTCTTGTTGAACATTGAAAATCTTCTCCACGTTTTATTTTCCTCATATAGAAAAAAAGAGGGGATGAATTATGTAATATCATTTTTTTTTACAACCCAGTTACCCCGTGAATCAATGATCAATGAACGTAAAAGAATTTATAATCTAACATCAGACTAGAAAATGAAATTATATATTTGGAGTAATATAGTAATTGGTGGATAGTAAGTATTCCATGTTACTTACTATTTAATAATAAATAGTTGCTGGGGATATTTGATAAATAAATAGAAGGCTAGGACAGAGAAGCTTTAAATATCAAAGCAGTAGTTTTATATTATAGAGTTTTACCGCAGTTATCTTTTCATGATTCTGAACTAAGACCCTAGATTTGTTGTCTAGAATGAGAAGAGTAGGAGTAATCAAGTGGATTGAAGAGAATGGGAAAGGTCTAGACCAGGCATGTCTAGAGTGAAAAAGGGGACTACTAAAGAAAACTTAAAGGATTGTCAGAGTTAAGGACACAAACTTATAGTGGAGCCAATGATCTCCAGCCATTGCATTTGGCAGCATGAGGTCAGGAGTAAGGAAATCAGATGCCTGGCTTGAGACCCCAGTGGCCATGGCAGCTTAGAAAAGCTGCCCTGTAGCCCCAAGCCCAGCACCTCACCTGTAGCATACACGCAGTAATTTTCATTTAATCTCTTAAACCAAATCTTTCCTTTTATTCTCGTCATGTCTTCTCACTAGCCTATTTTCTCAACTTATTTAAAGATCTACAGGATACAGAAACAATTAAGGAAAATTATGAATAATGCTTTTTTTCAAGCTTAAATTTATAGTTTGTGTCTAAAAAAGAATGAAATCCTTAATATAGATTCTCACCTCCACTCTTGGCTGGTTGATAGCTCAATTATACCAATATGATCATAAAATCAAATACTTCCTGTCTTTTACAATGCTATTTAGAGAGTTCTGTCAGGAAATATAGCTGGAGGTGGGGAAGAATATTTTCTTGGGAGTAACTCAGCTGTAGAATAGAATTGGTGACAAAGGACTTTTCAGTTGACAAGGCAGAAGAATTCCTAGCAAATTATAAAGCAAATATTTCAAACATTAACTGTATTTTATTCCAAAATAAAATTGGCCCAATTGAATCATTTTCAGAACACTTCAAGGAAAAATGTTATAGATAATGTAGGATATTTTTCAATGAACCCAGCTAAAGTACTAGTAGATAAAAATCAGATTTAATCTGGTATTGACATAACATCCTAAAGAATATTACGTAGATGTCATTCAGACCATTATTGACTTAAAGAAGGAGATATTTATTAGATTTCAAAATGCTAATGAATACACTGGACAGAGAATCAGAAGACTTGCATTCTAGTCACAATGAGTGGTTCTTATAGTTACTCATTTAAATGAGCTCTAAATTTTATTCAAGCTCCCCAAATCCCATATTCCTGTGATTTTGCTAATGTATGGCATACAGTATATATTTTTATGACTTCCACCTCATTATGCATACAGCAATACTTAACATAATATTTTGGTGCTTTAGCAATTGCGTTTATCTCCTTGAAGAGAATCTGGTTAATTAAGAATGCAAAACCAAAATCATTACATTCAGGTATACAAGAAAGCCTGAATTATCAACTGACAGCATCTTTTGTGAACATAACAGTGTATATTTTTATTAAAACTTTGAATCCAAATTGGACTGCATATCATTTATGCTAAGTCATTAACATTATATCATAAACATTTTATCACATTATTAAAAACTCTTCAACAAACGTAATTAAAACACAACACTTTTTCTATTAGGAGGTGATACGTATTTAATATTAAAAATTTAGAAAATACAGTTAAATTATGAAAATAAAATCACCCTTAATCCTACCACTCAGAATTAACCACTACCTGTGCCTTGCTTTATACTCTTCCAGATATTTTTCTAGTAAAAAGGCATTTAGGTAGTTTTTTGTAAAAACAGATTCACGTTATACATGGTATCTTGTGATCTTACTTTTTTCTTTAACAATAAATGTATTATAAACATGTTTGCAATGTCAATAAAACCCTTCTCACCATCATTGTTTAACCATTATAGGACCTATTTGAGATATGTTTCTTTGTCTGGTATAGCATGTGGTTTATGATTTTGATATAAAGTGAAATATGTGGTTGTTGCTATAAAATGCAGGACTACTATTTAAAATTTACTTAATGTTTTAGTGACAAACAGGCAAAGCTATTTGTGGCACAGTTTATAATGTTATAGTTGTGCTTTTGTAACTTGTAGTCTCGTGGAGTAAATGATGGTTCAGGAGATGTACCGATGCTGATTTATTAGGACAGTTCTTATGGAAGGAATGTCTTTTCACTCTTTCAGTAGTAGCTGACCCATCTAAAAATAGCTGTTTGTCTTTGGTGTGAGGGGGAAGGCCTTGACTTCACATGTCTATACACCTCCCATATGTAACATTAGATCAGAAACATGTCACTTCTATTAAAGGTTCACATTCTTAAAGAAAGCTTCAGCAGGAAGCAGAAGGCAATTCAACCACCTCCTGCTATGTATGTTCTGTCTTTGGGAAAATGGCAAATGATAATGTTAGCCTATAAGGAATTTAGACAGGCAGGGTTTTATTAATTTTATCTTCTTCCTCTACTCTTAAAGTTTTACCACAGGATATTAGGCAAGTGAATAACTGAGTAGCCATCCCACACTGAAATGTAATCTATCAAACATTAATATATCAATTTTTAATTTGGATTTTCTAATTAGTTAAATTCATTTTCATGGAGATAGTGAATGAATATATTTTGTCAAGCAGAACAATACAGATTTTATTAAGACTGTCAGTCCTCCTGGCCAGAGTGTTAGACCCTATTCTCTAGATTTTCCCAATCTTCAAAGCAGGAAAAATCACCTTCATCTACCTCCACCTCTGTGGTAAAAGATGCATACAATATAGTTTTGTAGACTACATCCCTTCTAAAGAGCTGTAAGTAATTTTTAAAAGAAACTTTTTGTCCATCATTTTTCCCCATAAGATAAAATTATTTGGATTAAAAATAAATGTATTTAAAAGTAATTTCTGACATCTTTAAATTCACCTCCTTCTTTTTATGAAAGAGAAGAGGGAGGCTCAGAGAGGGACGTGATTGTGCCTCACATCACACAGAAAATTAATGAGAAAGCGCAGAGTAGAATCCCAAACTCCCAACTCCTAATCCAGGGTTTGTTGTGGTTGCTACTGATGCTGCTGCTGGAATCATTTGGTTACTTAGAGTCATCATTGACTGGCATCGGCAAATAAATTCAATCCAAATTGAAAACAGAAGAATCAGAGTTACACCATCCTTTAGACCTTAGAAATGGAGGCTGTATGTATATAGTGGCCCTAGGAAATAATCCAGGGCTTTTTTTGTTGCAACATTTTGCTGGATTATTAGATAAAAACATTTAAAGAGGAAAAGACAGTCTGCCTAATTTTTTTCTTAAATATTGCTGACTCATGATGTTCCAATAATCAGTGGGTCTCCTTTACTGCCAGCTAGATAGGTTTCTAGTTGCTGTCATGTCCGTTGATTTCGATCAAATGATAGCTGGATATGGCAGCACTGAAACCCAAGATGTGAAAGGACTGCTGTGGAAAGGATGAATGATCAGAGACTGCAGGAGTTTAAAAGCAAGGAAGAAGCCAACTGTACTCCCAACAAAGATATGGATCTTGTATTGCACGCCCAAAGAATGAGTACAGCATTGCCATTGAAGTGGGCCTTGTCCTCAAAGGGGAGAAGCACTGAAAACCATTGAGGTCACATTATTCGTAGGCTCATGAATGTATCTATATACAGCATTGCTGCACATAGCACCTTCAGAGGTGTGGTACATGCCTATTCTCAGTTTCATTAGGAGTGAACCCTCTGGGTCACAAGAATACTGTCAGCATGGAAAGAAGCCAGATCTTCATTTTATTTTGTTTTATCTTATTTTATTTTAAGCAAAGTATTTCCTAGTGGATGATTAAAATTGTTGCTGTTGTAGTTATGCTTATGTGTGTGTTTGTATATATCTCCATTTATAGGTATAAATACACATACATATCCATTATAGTTATGTATTTGCATGTGTATATGAATGATGTATGTATGTATAATATACATATATTTATATATAGAGAGAGATCTCATATATATATGTGTATATATGTGTGTATATATATATATATATATATAATCAGCAATATTTTTTCCTTCTGTTTGTCTTATGTTAAAACTGAAGAAAACAGAAGGGACTTTTGAAAATCAACCTTGAAACAATGCCAGTTGTCCTCAGCGTTAGTTTAAAGTTTTCTGTAATCACATTTGGTATAACTTTTGCACCAGCCTGATTTCATGAAATCAGTGAATTTTGTTAACAGCTTTTGTTGGCACTTGCTTGGCAAATAGGCAAAATACAGAGTTAAACTAGGTAGTCTTTGTAATGAGTTCACTCATGGTAGAGTTTTAATTACACAAAGACCTGTTCAAAGCAAATACAAATGGACACTTGTATAATTGAGATAGGTGTAGCAGTAACATTTATTGAGTACTTTCTATTTGTCAAGCCCTGAATTATTTATAGTAAATAATCCTGTGAAGCAGGCTACTATTATTCCCATTTTATACTTGAGGAAACTGAGGCTTTGGGAAAGTAAGTAACTTGTTAGTGATTTTCTGCTCTTGGAACTGACCTCAAAGCCCAAGACCTCAGTCTCCTGCACGGAGTCTGAGAGAATGCAGTCTCTGTCCAGAGAGATGGATGCAAAAGACTCTTTGAGAAAGCAGGTACTGAAAATGTTGATGGAAGGATAAGAATGGAGAGCCTAAATTTCCAAGGCTCCTGAAAGGAACTTCTAATAGTCATTCATCTCCCCTCTAGAGAGATTGTCATTGGCATCATTCATAAGTAGATGAATATGACTCTCTCAGTCTTAAACAGGACTCTACAATAGGGACCTATACACTGTTTTTGGCCAGCCCATAGCTATTCCCATACCTATAACACATATAGAATATTCCTCAGGTGTAACTTTATATTATCACTACTCCTTTCACCTTTTATTCTTGAAGGATTTTCTCCTATGCAACTGTTTAGACTCAGAAAGTCATTTTTGTTTCACTTTTCTCAACACCCAAGTTCAAGGAAAAGCAATATGCTATAGTTTGTATTTTGGGGGATAGGGATTTTGAAATTCTCTTCTGTTTAAGAATTATTCAGCCATATTCTGGAGTTTCAAGAGGGTTGCAGACTAGGGAAGAGCCACCACTGTAAGAAAAGATTGTCTAAATTGAACTAGACAAAGATACAAAACGTTGGTGAAAGTGAAGAGGCCACATGGCTTCTGTGGCTCCCAGAGACTCTGAAGACCCCCTGAGAGTTACTCTGTCCACAGGCTTTGCTGCTGGATTGGAGAAGCTCAATTCTTGCTTCATAATCCAGGAAGTAATTACCCAAGTAACCTGCATACTTTCATGTCAAGGATTTACAGACATCATTCTGTCATTGAGATTCTGGACCATAACTCTAGCATCAGTGCTCTCATCCTGGAAAGGAAAGCAGAGAGAGTCCTGAGCCATTAGCCATACCTCTAACTTTCAGACAACTGGAAAAGTACCTTTGCCTACCAGATTATTGGGGAAGATCCCAGAGGACACTGAAGAAAATCTATATTCGTTTTCTGGAAGTAGTAAGAAAGATTTATTTCCCTGTGATTTATTTCAGTGTTATTCTCCATGGGGAGAAAAAAAAAAAAGGAGATAAAAAATTACCCAACCTCTGGAAATCACTCCCCAAATTTTTTGTTGAAAGACTTTTGGTAAAAGTTTTAATTACTTTATTTGCTAAATGAGTGGTAAAGGAGGATTTCTAGCCTATCCCTACCTCTTTTTCCTGGAGGTCACAAATAAAGAAAGCCTTCCCTTTGAAAACCAAACCAGTGTAATAGGTTAATGACTCAAATCACAGTCACCATATTATGAAATGCTCAGGCTGTTTTACTTCTCAGAAGTAGCTCATTATCTGTACTCTTCTGAACAGAATAAAAGGCAACAAAATGCTAAATGGCCATAAATCTTTGGAGTAAGATACTAATTCCGTGTTGGATTGTTCCCACTAGCCATAATAGAGAAAATAATTAGGACTTTGTATTTTAGCAGCTGTAACAGGCTGACAACTAAGGGAAATTACTGAAAAGAGCAGGATAAAACCAAAGCTGCTTCTGGCATCAAAATACCAGGAGGCTTCCGTGCATTTTCCATCATCGCATAGTGAGGCCACAGAATACAAAACCATCAGAGTAACAGTAGTGCAGAGTGTTAGGAGCGTGGATTTGGGATCTGACTGTCTTGTTTCAAGGTCTTCCTCTATCACTAACCAGCTCTTCATCCTTCTGAGCTTCAGCTCCCTCATCAGTAATATAAGGCTTTACAGTACCTACCTTGTAGAATTACTGGGGAAATTAAGTGAATGAATACTTGTAAACTGTTTAGTAAAGTGCTGGGCACATATTGTTTGTAAAGATTAATTACTGTTATTAAGATTGCTACCTGTGTCTAAATTTGACCTGTTTTGCTGTTTCCCACCTTAATTAGCATGGGATGATGTTTGGCAAGAGGGAATGGTGGTGGTAAATCCTTATTATGGACCAACACTGTACCAGGTGCTGGGGATACACAAAGACAAATGAGACATCCAAAAATGGAGACTCAAAACTGGAAGGTTAGGTGGGGAAAAATATATGTAATAGTGAGATGAGAGAGGTAGAATAGGATAGTGGGAAAGAGCTAAGTTCTGCAGTTTATTTTTTATAGATTTTTTTGGCTTTTGAAAAAGTGACCTAACAACTCTAAATTGAAAATAATAATATAATTTAACTTATAGGAATGTGGTCAAAATTAAATAATATAACCTATGTAGAGTAGCTGGCACACAGTAGGTACATAATAAATATTGTTGTGGTTATAGTTTTTAGTGTAGTTACGAAGATGATCATAATAGCCAAATCCATTGAGTACTGCTGTGTATCATCTACTGTGCAAACATTGTATCTTCTAATCTCCAAATAATGCCATCTGGAAGATGCTAATATCATTTCGTTTTAAAGAAAAGGAAACTGAGGCTTAGACAAAATCAGTACCTTTTTCAAAGCACCACAACTATAAATGTCAAAGCTGGGAATAGAACCCAAGTCAGTTTGATTCCAAAGTCCATGTGCTTCATGTTTTAACAGGTTTAATGCAGAGAAATGACCCAGTGTATGGACTGGGAGATGGCAGGGCAGACGCAGACGTTCTTAGAATTTTCATAAGACTAACAGCTGAATGCAGTTATTCATTTTGACTACCTAATATTAGGAATATCTTTGTAGTGTTCCAAAATGAAGCTTGAAAAAATACTAGTAGCTCTAATTTATGTTTAATGAAACAGGCACATTGTAGTCAAGTGAACTGCTGAACCTTTAATTCATTTATGCATCAGTCCCTCCAATCAACTACTGAGTAAGCACCTCTTCTTGCTCTAGGTGGGAGATGGGGGTACAGAAGAGAATAAACCAGACATAGTCTCTCCCTCCAGAAGCTTGTAATTAGTGAAGGAAACATATAAACCACTAGCAAAAAGGATATTTAGTGATAAGTATGAGGCCTGCAAATTTTGATGAATTCTATGAAGAAAATTAAGCAGAATGATTTGATAAAGAGTGACTAGAAGAGAGAGGTGGAGTCTTACTTTAGGAGGTGACATCTAAACCGAGATGTTATTTATGAAGACCGAGAGCAGAGATCTGAGGAATGAGTGTTCCAGTTAGAAAGAATAGAAGCGCAGTGATCTTAAGGGCAGACAAACTCATGTGCTCACAGGAGGAAAGTTAAGTAACACTTCTTTACCGAGAACTTTCTATTTCCTCTCTTTCACATTGCTGCATTTTATGTTCTTTATAACTAAATGCATTGTCCATTTGTTTACTATTCTTATTGGCCTCTCGCCACTAGAATATAAGCTCCATGAGAGCAGGAACCTCTGTTTTATTCCCCGCCATATCCCAGCATCTTGACCAGAAGAGTCAATGAAAAAATATTTGTTGAATGAATGTACGTATGAATGAATGAGTAATTGCAATTTCTCCACAGCACTTCCTATTTTGTCAATCCAATTACCTGACTCTGTGTATCAGTTGAATGGGATCTGTGACCTCTGCAGGGTTTATCTCAAATTGATTTATCATTCTGTCTCAATGCAGGAAACTCATGCAAAATCACATCTCATGTTTTAAACAGTGGATTTGCATACTGAAGTAAATTAAGAGGAGTAGAAAGAGAAGCATAAAATCAAATAGATATCATTTAGAACCAATTATCAAAGATTATTATATTTTAATGAAGTGAAAAAATCTGATTATCCTACCTAGTAGATACCGTGTGCATTTTTCTTTATTAGTGGGGAGAGCTATATTAGCAATGAGACCGTGCTTGAGGTGACATCAATTTCAAGACACGATAAGAAGACATTTTTTAAAATAAAGA
Source organism: Diceros bicornis minor (assembly GCF_020826845.1). NCBI lineage: Eukaryota > Metazoa > Chordata > Mammalia > Perissodactyla > Rhinocerotidae > Diceros > Diceros bicornis. The sequence goes on along the minus strand of NC_080740.1, from coordinate 76,751,649 downwards.
AAGGATCAGCAATTGTCGTGAATTCAGCTTCCCAAATTGTGACAAACGCAAATATGAGTTGACTGGGTAGAAATTTCCATCAGCATGGTATTTTCTAATGTTACCTTACCATTTGCAATCAGTGCAGTATTTTAAAAGGTAACAGAGATGTGAAGGTGGAGAGAATTGTATCAAGGTGGAATTTAGGTGACCCATATTAGCCTTCTACCACAGAATGAGTCAACGAGAAAACACTTTCTAATGACAGCCAGCGCTTTTCAGACACATGCCTCAGCAAATTCATTACAGTTGAGTTCAAGGCGAATATTCTCTTTTATTCATGATAATCAAATATTTTATGACTAAAAATTTGTATAGCTTCTCAATGATTTCAGAGCAGAGATATCATATTCTTTGCTTAGCTTAGAGAAAGTCTCTGTTATTTGGACTATCTTGTCTGTACTTCAGAATGAGTGTGTGTGTGTGTGTGTGTGTGCGCGTGCACGCACAAGCACATGTACGTGGGTACCCACATGTGTTTTCTGTGCGATAGCAGGCAAGACAGGCAGTGGAAGAAGTGAAGGGAGACTACATTGTGTGAGGAAAAGAAGCAATTACATTTGCTAAAAACAGTATTATTCCCAAATCATAAGTATTTTAGCCCATTTGGCTGGAATCTTGGGTTGATTTTTCTTTGGGGAAGTTAGATATAACGAACACAATGGTCAGTCTTATGCCTATGTAAAAGAGGCTCATAGTGTGATAATGAGAAGGACTACCCCCACCCCAACTGGCTCTCTCTTAGCTAATTTAGTATGTGAACAAATTGCATATTTCACTGCTACCCTAATATTATTCACTCAGGGTTAATTTGCGGAGCCTGGTTAAGTTACTCAGTCTCTTCGTGTCACTCATCATCCCCTGATAAGGAGCTGAGGCAAACCACAAGTCTGGTCCTTATTTGATGGTAGGTGGAGTTACTCTCCATGCGGACAAATCTGTGTCCACTGTGTGGGTGACCAGGGGCTGGGTGGGGATATACATTGAAAGAACGGGGTTGAAAATCTGCACAGAAGTGAAAAAGCACTTTTCCTAAATTCTAGGCATAAGAAAAACAGTGTTTTTCTCTGAAGGGCTATGCTCCAAATAATATGGATTATCAGACATTCCAATTTGGGGAAAATTAAGATTCTGAAATCACCTAAGAGGCTGAATGTAGTCTGGTTACTGGATAGGTTTTAGTTTTAGTGTTTATTTTATTTTATTATGAAGATCTCAAACATCTTATACAAGGCCCAGGCCTTTTTTGTGTGTGTGAGGAAGATCAGCCCTGAGCTAACATCCATGCCAATCCTCCTCTTTTTGCTGAGGAAGACCGACCCTGAGCTAACATCTATTGCCAATCCTCCTCCCTTTTTTCCCCTTTTTCTCCCCAAAGCCCCAGTAGATAGTTGTATGTCATAGTTGCACATCCTGCTAGTTGCTGTATGTGGGATGCCGCCTCAGCATGGCCGGACAAGTGGTGTGTCTGTGCGTGCCTGGGATCCGAACCCGGGTCACCAGCAGTGGAGCGTGCGCACTTAACCGCTAAGCCACGGGGCCGGCCCCCATCTTATACAAGGAAGAGGCTATATTCCTGGGTTACTTTTCCTTTCTTTGTGTTTTTGCTTCTTTTGATTGATGCTCAGGCTTCTGTTTTTTCCATCCTAAGTAAGATTCTTGACTCAATCTCATCTTTTGTAGTATTTTAAAATTGTGTAAAATCAAGTTACTGTCATTCAGTGACAACTTTCTATCATTTCAAAAAGGTATTTTGACCTTACAAGTTTTTAGTTTCCTTCGGCACAGATAGAAAATAGTATAAAATATACATGGAGCCAATTTACAATAGATTGTTACTGACTGCTAAGATCTGGTGGGGCTGGGAGAGAGGGCAGGGCAGGGTTTAATTCTATATTCCAGGTACTATCAACTACTGGAGACAAAGTTTTGTTCAGAAGACACAGTTTTGTCAGGGTAAGGGCTTACCTGTGTATACGGCATTCACTCCTAACCAGCCGCTGAACATGAATGTATTCCTTATGGGCCCTATGACCTTTCTGTGCTTTAAACTGTGGCTTCCAATTCCTCACTTATTTTCCCCACTGTGCAGTGGTAAAGAGGGATTTGGGGACAATTGACTTGATCTTGACTTGATCAAGAGGGATTTGGGGACACCAGACTTTTTGACTTCTCTGGATAGCACCATCTGCATGAACAGATGGGGAAACATGTCACAGGGCTGAGGGGGACTGCGAGATCAAAAAGAGAAGACAGAATGAAAAGGGGATGCGATGGCAGGGTAGAGCAGATGAGTGTCAGTGCTGGGAATTCTTTGTGATCTGCCCAGGTAGTGGTCACTGAGTGGCTACCACCTGTGGAATCCAAAGGTCCCCAGAACAGTGACGTCCTGCATGTGCCACAGGCAGATTGCTCAGCCCTGGGCATGGGCATACCCCTCCATTTCTCTGTCTGTGCTGACAGGAGGAGATCTCTGGTACTGTTAGTTAAAATTCCCCGTGGCAAAAGCAACGTTTAGTTTCCTTTAAACTTTCCACGTAGCTGCTGGCCAGCAAAATGGCTGCCTCAGTGTTCTGGTGGTAGAAGATTCTACGTAAGACTGGATGTATCATTGTAAATACATCCCCCAGGTTGACACCAAGCGTACGCTTTTGCTCATGATATTTTATTTATTTACATAATTCTTTATTTTTTCCATTCATGCATCTGCCACTCAGTCATTCATTTTAATTCACATTTATCGAGTAGTTGTTTTGTGCCAGGCATCCTATACTAAATGCTTTACATGCTTTAACTCCAAGAAGTAAGCATTTTTACACAAGAGGAAAGTGAACCTCAGAAAGTTTAAATAATGTTTCTAAAGTCACACAGCTGGTAATGGCAGAGCTGAATGTTGGATCCACGTCTACTTGATTCCTGAAATTATAACAGTTACTCTTACTCTGTATTGCCCCATTTACGTTTCTAATACATGATTTATTATAATTGACAAAAAAATTAGTCTTCATATTTGAAGATATATAGCATGTGACTCATTTGCTTTCTAGCTATAGCTCCTATGTTATAGAAAAATAATCCCATAAATTTAAATTCCAGCCATATATTTTGTAGATAAGGGGTTTTGCTCATAGACTATTCAGTTAGAACATCTCTGTTTCGTATCTGCCATGTCTATAGGCTCTATAGGCTGATAGAGTTTGAGCATAATTGTTGGCCTTGTAAAGTCATGTGTCTGTAAAATAATGAAGCACTGAAGGTTTGAAAAATTGTTGGATCCTCTGCCCAACATCTTATACAGGTTTATTCAAGAGATGTCACTTCTCTTTCTCTCTTCCCTCGTCTTCTTCCTTTCTTTTAATAGGAATAAGAGTTTGTTTTCTGGGTACCTACATAATACATGTTAGTCATAGAAAATTTGGAAAGTAAAGTATTTAAAAAATATCAAGTATTAGAAGAAAAAATACTTTCAGAGATACCCATCATTAGCAGGTTAGGTAGAGTTTCCTTCTGTATTCTTTGATTTCTTTTTCATGTAAAATTTATTGTTGTATGTCCATTTTATAATTTCCTTTATTCACATAGTATTATGTGATGAATATTCCTTCATTTTTCTGCAGGACGATTTTTAAGGCTACATAATCTATCATATTTGTGGGTAATGATGTATTTTGCCAATCCTCTACTTTGGAATATTTAGGTGGGTTTCAACTTTTTACTATTTTAATGCTTTGTTAACATCTTTTGTGATGATTTTCCATTTTTTAACCATCGTTTTCTGTATTTCCTAGATTTTTCAAAATAATTTTGTGTAATTTTCATAAGCAACTACTGTACCATTTTTAAGATGACAGAAATACTCTATAATAATAACTAGATTTTGTATTACTGGGTTAAAGTGTATGAACATTTTAAGGCTCTCGGATGCACAGCATCTCTATAACTGTGCACTGTGGTAGTAATAGTAAACTGACCTCTAATCCACTTAGGGAATGGGAGATGCTTATTGATCAAACCAGAGAGGCAATATGGAGAGAACTCCGCACTGCTCCGAATTTAGTGACTGATGACTTCACTTCTAGTTCCCTTCTGCAAAGTCATATGATTTTAGTGGACCACTGTTGCCTCCTTTGTAAAGTGGTTGTAATATTTTATCTGCCTGCAGGATGCATAGCTACCTAGGACACTTGGTTCCCATCAGATGAAGAAGTGTAAAAAAAAGTTTTCCAAGTAATCAGCTTAGTGAGTGTGCGTGTTGGTGGGGGGGACAGTAACATGTAAACTAAGATCTGAGGGAAGATTTAAAGATGAAACAGAGTGAGGGGAAGAACAGAGGGAAGGGGATTCCAGGTAGAGGGAACAGCATGTGTGAGGAATTAAGTAAAGGAAGAAAGGTAAGTAAAAGAATTTCAGAATGGCTGGAGCAGGGACTGTGAGGTAGGGAGCTATGAGATGTGAGATAAGTTGGAGAGGGAAGAAGGGTCTTTTCTTAGTAATATTTGAGAATTTGGACTTTATCTTTAGGGCAAGGGAAGCCATTGAGAATTATAAACGGGAGTGCATGATCGAATTTGCATTTACTCATCCTTTTTATGACTCAGAAAACAATTTAAAATCTTTGAGTTCTTAGGACTTGACTACAAATAGCGTTTATTATTGCGCTGAAATCTTCTGAAATGTTGGCTACAAAGTATCAGTTGATAAAATATTTAAGCACTATACAGTATAATATTAAATTTTTCCCAGTTCAAAGGAAAATCTGGGTGCATTTCCTGCCTAACTCCACAATACATTTTCCTAATATTTAGTAAATTCTTACACTGGGGGTCTTTATTGTAAAATATTATATCATAATTTAAATATACAGAAAAAGATGGTTGAGACAGTTCAGTAATATTGTCCTCATAATAAATTAATATCAAGCGTTTGGACAGAGACCTGCATATGTTTTAAGGAAATCTGTAACCTTTCTAGGAAATGTATTCCTTTTTTCATGAAGGACTGACAAATAGATGAATGATACTTTTATTTAAGCATATAAGAAGATAGATAAATTATTGCTTATAAATACTTTTTTCAGTATTTGAATATTGGCAGAGAAACATCCTGCAAGGTTCCTATGATAGGAAATAATCTATAAATATACCAATAAAGTATTTTTAGGAACAATTGAATAAAGTCAAGAAATGTTTAATTGATAAATACAGCCATGCATCAATTAACGACAGAGATACGTTCTTAGAAATGTGTCGTTAGGTGATTTTGTTGTTGTGCAAATATCATAGAGTATACTTAACACAAATCCAGATGGTATAGCCTACTACATACCTAGGCTATTTGGTAATAATCTTATGGGACCACTGTTGTATATGCGGTCACCCATCCTTGACTGAAACATTGTTAGGCAGCGCATGAGTCTAATCAGGAATTGAAGGGAAGAGGGCAATTAGGAAAAAATAATAATGAGCATAATTCTGACTGTTTCTTTGTGGGCAAAGGTGACATCTGTCAAAGAATTACTGGAAACTCCATAGACATTAGTAAAAGTGATTTTTACTTTAACACCTTGGGTGTTATAACTCTCTTTTCTTAATATATATATCCACGGATGGAGAAACATTTGATATTTTTTTCCCTGAAGAATTTCTTCATACATAATCTGTCATAGCTTATACGTACGTATTTTCTTATTTTCCAGCTTCCACTGTGCGTCTTCCCTCCAAATTGCCCCCCGTATATAGAAGAGCATAGAGTGAGTCCCTGTGAGCACATCTTTTTAGAGCCCTTGGCACATAATGTCAGCTGATTGTCTTCCCTATCCCCATAAAATATAAGCATGAGTCTCAAAAGTAGTGTTAGACAAAAACAGCCAGACACAAAATGCAACACACCATAATATTCCTTTTATATGAAGTTCAGAAACAGGCAAAACAAATCTAAGTTGAGATAAGTAGGGAGAGTGGTTACCTTGAGGAGGGGTAGTAAAGGGCCATCAGGAGGGCTTCTGAGGTGCTGGAAATAGTCTATGTCTTCATCTGAGTGCTGTTACTCAGATGTGGTCCCCTCAAAATTCATCAAGCTTTACACTTATAAATTGAGCACTTTTCTGGACATATGTTTCAATAAAATATTTTTGAAAGGTTATATTTCAATAAAGAATTAAAAAGGTTGCACTCTTTTATAGATTTGCTGACATATGGCCAAATCGGCCTTTAGAGAGCATGTGTCTGACTCCGAATAGTAGAGTGCCTGTACACTATCTCTGTGAGATCTCTTGAAAGCACTGCTTTTTACCTTATTTGATTGTTCATTGTACCACTAACTCATAAATCTATCCATTTGACCTGCAAAAGAGTTACTTCACTTAAAGATCGAATAAGCTCTTCAGTATAAATTGTGTTCATCTAATTCCAGCATACTCTTATGTTTAGCAATGATCAGACCAATATATTTGAAAGCTTATTAGGATTCTGCTCTTGGACTACTGCTGTCTGCTATGGGGCAGATCAAGTATCTGTGAGCCAGAGTCACAAACTCTGACATCCACTGGCGCTGGGTGGATTACTGAGTGAGAGAATCCGGAAAGGTGTCATAGGGAAGGATGGGCACTTAGAGAAACTGGAGAACACATGTCCTCTTTAAAGGCATTCAAACTCACATTGTTAAAGCCATGTGCTGACCAATTGAAATAAGTTGGTCAAATTCAGCCTGTGGTCCAATAGTTTGGCCCCCACAGAGTATTATTCTATGTATAACTTGTTCCTTTATCAGAGCACATGGCCCAGTTCTTCAGACAGATAAAGCACTCTCAAAATTTTTATTGAACATTTCATAATTAATGAACACCAGTCTTATAAATGGTACCAGTCTCATAAATGGTACCAGTTCAATACCCACTTCAATCAAATGTTGCACTGATTATGCTTTAAATATAAAATAGTGTTTTCCAGAATTGAGAAGATTGGTTGCACATTCACCTTAGGAAATTATTAATCTTAGATATTTATTTTCAAATGAATCTGAGGATGAAAGTGGTATATTTTTCATTGCTTTGTGTCTCTTCCTTTAAAAACCCCATTATTAGAGAAAGAAGTATAAAGATTGTGCAGAGGAAATCTAGAAACTACTTTTTAGTGTTAAGTGGTTTGCCTTCACAATTTTGTAGGATGCTTTACTAATTGTTATGACAAACACAAAAGGTATACTTAATGTGTTCCCTGTTGTCATGGAGGCTACTGTTTGATGGAGCATTCCTGCCAATTATGTAAAAGGAAAGTATAAATATGAATTTGCTGTTCTAGACCTGAAATAAATCATATTATTTTTAATATAAAAAGTCATCATATTATCCATGTGTCCAAAGCATTAATTGCAGTATTTTTTGCAATAGTAATTTTAATTGATCCCTTCTTTCTTTTCTCTTTAAAAAATATTCTACCATTTTCCTCTTGACCTCTTTCAGAGTCTAAAATAGATTATTATAGTGATGATAAGAGCAGTTCACTCAGGATTTGCAAGTGATTGCTCTAGGTGCCTCATAGACATTGTTTTGTTTTATTTCTTACCAGCACTATTATAAAATAGACATTTCCAGAAAAGGAAACTGAGAGTTAGAGGAATTAGTAATACGCCCAGTGTCACAGGGCTGGAAATGCCAGGTCCAGATTTAAATCCAAGATTGGTTCCAAATATTATCCCACCTCTTTTCAAAAAGTGCTAATTTTTTGTCTTTTGGAGTCACAATTGTAAATCCAGGAGAATTCTCATGTTCTACTACAAATCTTGCTTATTTCTCCAACTCAACAGTTTTCTTGAAACTCAGCTCATTTCCTCTAACTGTAAAAATTGACTTTAACTCACAATTCTATCCTGTAATGCATTATAAAAGCAATTAATCTTAATAACAATACTATCCTTATTTATTTCTCCTTTAACATGGTCTTTTTCACCAACCTGTATTATGTGAATGGTAGAGTAGTTTATTAGTAATTTAATTGGCTGTTATTGTTGCTGCATTTTAAGTTACACTTCCCAGGGAAGTTGACCATGAATGCTCATATCAGAACATCCATTTCTAATCATTAAATCATTCTTTCTTTTCCTGTCTTTCTTAAATCAATGCTTTAAAACCAAGTTTCCTGCCATTATCACTCAAGTGGTTGTGATAGCATGTCATTAAGTTATCCAGTTCCATGTTCTCCTCCAGCAACTCTGTGTGTTAGGCATCATTATTTCCATTTGAAAGACAAGCAAACTGACCTACTCAAGTGACATGACTAGAGACTGGTGAACACTGTTGTTTGTACCCAAGTCTGAATGACTCCCCAGGACGTGTTCTTTCCTCTCTACTGCACGTAAAACCATGAAAAGAAAACTAACACTCACGCTTGCTTTTTTAAATTTTATTTTGACCTGTGTTCATCTGCTACATTGTTTACTTTGAGGCTGTAATGAAAAATAATCTAAAATTTGAGGACGTGTATTAGCAAAATGAAGGTTGCACTGAAACCTCCCAGATGTCCTGGCTCTGGGCATGTGCTCACACTGTTCTATACTGACTGGAATAGAGCCGTAATGTCTAGTGAGTTTTAATTTAACTTTGGATAAAGTTACTATTGGTTCAGATCCCAGCGCTGCCTCTAACTGACTCCCTGTGTCAGTTAGGGTGAATCACTTAATGTCTCCGAGACTTGCTTTCCTCATTTATAAAGTTACAGATTATATCTGGGGCTGCCTAGCAGCAGCCCTCAGGACAGATGCAATTCATAGAAGTATTTTATTTGACCAACATAGACCACCATTCTCTGTTGTCATATGTTGAGCCTACTCTTCATACTATAGAGGCCATAAGCTTGACACTCTAGGCGTCTGAGTTTGTGACTCGTCAATCAGGTTTAAGTATCTTCTAGTATTAGCACTTTGTTTCATATTATGTCATACCATGCTCTGCAATTTTCTATAGATAAGATATAAACTAGTTTGCCTGGAACTTAAGGTCAACTGCTGTTTGCCTTCATGCAGCCAGCCTTTCACCAGGTATAAATCTCAACAAATTTGCTTACCACTCAAGGTGCTCTATCATTCTACCCATATGTGCTGGCTCTGGGCATGTGCTCATACCGCTCCATGCTGACTGGAAAACCCTCCCAGCTAGACTCTATCTAGCAAAATCTTGTCCATCCTTCATCGCCTAGCTGATAGCTCATTGTCTCTGCAGTGACTGCTTCAGCTTCCAATCATCTTCCTTATTGGAGATCTTATAACACAATTTATTCATGCTTAACACATATGCCTAATAATAATAAATATAAATAATAAATATAATTATTTTTATATTTATAGCTAAAGTTTGTAGGAATTCTTATTCCATGCTAAACAATTTCTATGCATTGTTTAAGTCCTTACATCCATACTAAGAGGCATTGCTCTTGTTGTTGTCATGCCATTATTATTATTGAGGCTCAAAGAGATTAAATAACGTATCCAAGGTTAGAAAAATAATAACTTCCTAGGTCAGTGTATCTTGTATCCAGGCTTTGATTTTCAGGTTTTTAGGCCAAAGACTACATCTTAATATTTTTATTAAATGTCTTCTACAGGGCTTACTAAGTACCTTGCGGAATGTAGTCTCTCTATGGATAGATTAATATTAGTCAACTCCTTTATTGTCATTTAGGTATATTACAATTCAAGGGCTTAATACCTTTCTCAAACTCATTGACCAAGTGATGATAAACTAGCAAATTTTAGAGGTTTTTTTAATTTATGCATTATCCAACTCAAAATCCTTATAATCTCTTTAACTCCCTAATGGTAGCTTAAGAATTAGCAGACATTAGCTTGTTGCATTGTATTTCTCTCAGGGATGGCATGCATTTGGTAATTATTAGTCTATTCTTTTCCCGTTAGGAAAAGATGCTCTTAATATGCTTTTTTTTAGGAGGGGGGAGACAAGGAAGCTATTGAGAAAGCGAATATGTAGTCAGTTGTGTCACAGTGATGCAATGCATCTTAATCACTTAAAAAATAATTGCTCTAGAAATAACTACTTGTTAGCAACATTATAGTATTACACCACCACAAATGCCTTAACTAATGTGAACACTGAGCATGAAAACGATAACCAACGTTTAATGTTGCATCCAAGTGCTCTGAGAATAGTCCTAAACTATTTTGTTAGTAATTACCTGACAGAAATATATCTTTACCTAACCCTGTTGTCATTAAGCATGCGCTGAAATACTTTAATGTTTGTAGGCTGTATTATAACTCTTTAGTTATTTAATTGCATTTAGCAACTCCTCAAGTTATTGTCTGTTTTATTAAGCTAAAATTCATTACAAGCCAAATTAGCAAAGGTGTGCTGAGGCTGCAAAGGATTTAGGCATTTGCTTCAGTTGCTGGGAATTAAAGGTAGAGGCTGCTTTAATGAACCAGAAAGTACAGACCAGCCATCACTGAGACCATCCATGTGCCATGATTAGGCCCTCCCGACATCACTCTGACAGGTGAGCCTATTATTTACACATCATCTCCAGAAAGGGAAGTCTACCATGTACCCTGGGGAACCATTTCATTATTTTATAGCCTTCACTATCAGTCAATTCATCTTTCTATTTAACCTAAATCCTCCATGTCCTTCATGTTAGAATTTATGACCATAGCTTCCTGTTTGGTCCATAGCAGGAAATGTGAGCAGCAGATCATCACTCCCCTGAGCTCTCTATATAAATAGAGGCTGTTATTATGTCTATCAGGTACTCTCTTCTGCAGCTAGAACAGCAGAGCTCATCCAGCCGTTTGTTAAACAATTAATTTTCAGGCTTTAATACTCAGTAACATTTTACTGAATTATGAAGCCATTTTGCCATATTTTTTTTTTTTTTTTTCCAGAGAGAGACCAGGATGGTGAGCTGGGGAAGATATTCACAATGCAAACCATTCTTGAACTTGGTTGTCCATGTTCTCATTCTTCCAACCCTGTTCCCATCTCCCAGCTTGGAGGAAATCAAATTGTCCGTATAAAACAGCGTTACCTTTTCCCTTCTGACATCTTCTCTTATCAATTTTCATTTTTCATCCAGGAATTGGGCTTGCTTGTTTTCATGCTTACTCTTTTGCAATGTGCTGTAATAATATGTTAGTGACCTTTATTGTAAATTATCTGTCATTTTTGGTGTGTTTATGCTTTTTTTTTTTTTGAGCCTTTTCTGTTTCTTTGAAACCTTTCTTTAAAATGAACCCTAGTTTTTTATTGTTGTTGTGTTATTTTTGTGATTCACTTTATTCTGCCTTAATTCTTTATTTAGTCAACTAAGCTGTCATCATTTGGGTATAAGGCAATATTTTTTTTCTTTTCCTCCTGTGTTTTCAAACAACCCTACATTACAGATGTGTTTTGGGGGAAACTTTTCCAACACATTTTTTTTCAACTTAGCTTCAATTTTTTTTTTTTTTTGTGAGGAAGATCAGGCCTGAGCTAACATCCATGCCAATCCTCCTCTTTTTTTTTTGCTGAGGAGGACTGGCCCTGGGCTAACATCTGTGCCCCTTTTCCTCCACTTTGTGTGGGATGCCGCCACAGCACGGCCTGACAAGCGGTGCATCAGTGCACGCCTGGGATCTGAACCCGGGCCGCCAGCAGCGGAGCGCGCGCACTTAACTGCTATACCACGCGGCTGGCCCTCAATTTGTTTTGTTTTAACCAGCCTTCAGTTGTAAGAGGCTCTCTGAATTTCAGTTTTTAGTTTCTCTGACCTGCATGAGTGCCTCCCCCACCAACTTCAAAACTCCATCCTAAGTAGCTAAAACCTTCTGAAAAAATGAAATGATTTCCACAAGTCAAAATAAAGGTAGTCTATTGCTTTTTGATGAGATTCTTGGGGTCATGCTTCCATAGAATTCTGAATAAATAATTGTCCAGAATTCAAAAAATCCTTTTGTGTTATAGCAGCTCTTCTTTATATATAGGCTCAAGGTCACACAGCAAAAGACAAAATCAAGACCTCAGCCCGGGACCACTGGTCTCCAAGGCTTCTGTTCCTCATCTCTGTGCCCGTGTATACGAGAGTCTTGAATTAGTTGACCAAACACCATGCTTGCCACTCGTCACTATTACCTGTCATCCAGGGATGAACATCCTTGTACAGGCTTCTTTGTCTTTTCTCTGATTGTTTCCCCAGATAAACCCCTAAAAGTAAAACTACTGGCCAATATGTGAAAGGTTCTGATATCCAAATTACCTTTTGTAAGGGTTGAACCAATTTATATTCTTACCAGCAATGAGAATCCCAGTTTATCTTTATTCTCACCACTGATTACATTTGGAAAAAATTGACAATTTGCTAGGCAAAAATTGGTAGCCCATTGTTTCCATGAAAAATGCTGGGTATGTCCTCATCGTACACAGTATGTCAATATCAATTGCAGATGGATTTAAGAATTACTATAAAATTTAAAACCATGAAACAGAATATAGTGAAATCTTTATCTCATCTTGGGATGGAGAAGGATTGTCTAGACATAAAGCAATTTAAGAAACAAAAATGTAAATGATTGATGGCTTTGATGACAACCAAATAACATCACAAAGTCTAGTGAATCACTAAGTCAACGAGAAACACTCCCTAGACAAAAAGCTGCAAAGTACTTGGATAAACAATTTGCAATTCAAGTTAGAAGGATAATTGTAGAGATCTTATGGAAGGAATTCCATCTTCAGAAAGATATTTGTATGTGTGTATATATACATATTTTTTATATTTATAAATATATATGTATATATAATTTAATCATCTTTTCTACCTTGAGAATCTGTAATCAAATGATGGTATTTCCACCAACATTTCAATGGCACAGGAAACTTATTGAAGTGCCTACATTTGACACAGTTAGCATGCTGACCAACATTTCCAGCCCATGGAAAGTAAAGTGTCCTGTGCATTATCATGTGTTCTCAGATACAGAACAAATGCTTCTGCAAATAGAATAAGCAAGTAGCAATGAACAGTCTTGGTGGAGACTAAAGCAGGCAGGAAAATTATCTTAACATTTTTCAGAGAGACAGGCAATACACATTCATCATAGAAACGGTGAAACTGCAGAAAATATAAGAAAAGAAACTATATTTCCACTGCTTTTTTTTTAGTATACTTTTTGTCATTTAACTGTGTACTCAATATACCTTTTTAAATAAATGTGAAATTCTACTGCACTGCTTTCTAATATGCTTTTTTTCAGAAAAAAACAATCAAGATCACTTTCCTATGTCCACACTCTTCTCAAAGTGTTTTTTTTTTTGTTGTATCATATAACTAAATCCAAATACGTTTAAATATCTTTATATGTTAGGTATATAGAATGTTTCCAGTTTTGCCCTTTTTAAAGTTGTACTTAGCATCCTTTTGTATAGTTTTGTATTATTTTGTTTTCACATTCATTTGTTAAAGTGGAATTTCAGGAACAAAGATTTGCACATTTGGTGGGTTTTGATTAATGTTGTCAAATTACCACCCAGAAAGTTTGTGCCAATTTGCGATTCTACCAGCAGCGTGTGCGAGAGGGTCTGTTTCCCTGCAGAAGCTGTAGTACTGAATATTATAATTTCTTTAAATTTTTGCTGATTAGATAAGCAATAATCATCATGGCTTAATTTGTATGTCTTATACAAATTTGTGGTTTCTAATGGTGTTAAGCATTTTCCCACATATCTGGTGCCTATTTTATGTAAAAGACTTAACTCTTAAATCATAAAAATGTCATTTAGATGGAAATCTTTTGCCATTAGAGATCCAAGTGGCAGAAAGGCCTGAGATTGCAGCGTCTGTGGATTTTGCTGGAGTCAGAAGTACAAGCTGAGTTGCCAGTATGTGACAAGAGGCAGCTTTGAGTAATTTATTTTTCATGTTTAAAAAATAACAGCAGCAGTGACAACAACAGTAAAACCTATTTGACTTTACTGGTTAAGGTTATCATAGTTGAACCACGTACTGCCGGGAAAATTTGTGTGAGGTCATGTTAGAGGTTGGATCAACCAAAGAAAAAGTTTCTCGCTGAACTTTTTATAGGGTGTGTCTTTTCCTCATATATCAGATGTGGCTGCTCAAGGAAGGGGTGTGTGTGTGTGTGTAGTGACGGTGGAGGAGGGAGGTGGTTTAAAAACCATTTCAGTCCCACATGGGTTACTGTGATGGCAGTACTCCCATCAGAACTTCCATGTCATTGGACCTGCATTGACATCTTCCTTTGTCCATCCTGCTGCTTCTCCCTTTCTTTCATGGGTTATGATCCCTAATGAGCATCCTTCAGGGTCTGCTTCTGGAAAACTCAACTTAAGATAGACTTGAGTCTACTAGGGAGACAGAAAATAATGAATAAGCAAATGCAAACACAGGATAATTTCAGAGAGTGACAAGTATGAAGGAAATGAAATAAATGAGATGAGACAGTGACCAGTGGTGGGGGAGGTAGGGCTACTTTAGCTAAGGTGGAGGGAGAATGCTTCTTTGGTGGGCTCTGATGAATAGAGACTGGAATCAAAGGAAGGAGGCAGTTCATTTAAGGTAGACAGAACCTTCATCCTGTCATTCCTAAAATCCCAATCAAAGGACTCAGAAATGGATTGGTTCTAATTTTCTGACAGCCTAACTAGAAAAACCTCAGATTTTAAGTACATTTTTATAATATATTCTATCAGTCAGGGGCCCAACAGGAAACAGATGGCATACTGAAAATGGGATCATGTGAGGAGAATGTAAGAAGAGGGCAATTTACAAAGGGACAAACAGCAGCCCCTCCCTCCCAGAGATAGGATCAGTAGGTTACCATCAGCTCCCTAGTATCCTGGACTTGAAGGGGGAGAGGAGGAATGGTCAGGGGAACCTGGACACAGTTCCGCAGGAATGGAGCCTGGACAGTTCCCCTGGTCTCACTCCCCGCCCTCCCCCAGTCTCCTGGTCTACTCCCCATTGGTCAAATCCAGCCTGAAGCCAGAGAACCAGAGAGGCTGTTTTTGAAGTCCAAACTGTCTAGTTACTGGGCCGCAGAGTGTGGTGGTTAGGGGTGGAGAGTGGAGCTGGAGAGGCAAAGGAAGACATCGAGCATGTGTAGTTTATATTTTAAAATAATACTGGATGGGATTTTGAAGAAGTGACAACAGACCCAGCTGAGGTTGTAACCTCAGTCTGTCGCTGGCTAGCTATAAATAAGTGTCTGTGAGCCACTTTATTTTGTTTAACAAAAAATGAAAAGGCTGGAATAAAACTGATGAACTTATTCTGAAATAGTATGACTATGATGTGTCACAAATCAAAATAAAATATTTTAAATATATTTTAATGAATGCCACAAAGAGTATTTGGCATATCTAAACATTGTTTTAAATTGTGAAAACAAAAGAAACACTGTTGAAATAATCGGAGAGTCCCAGCTCTGTCTTTCTAGTTGGTAAATGGCTCCAGCTCATTTGAATCTCTTATAGTGATCTAAGTTGAAATCTAATAGATTTCGGTTGTTAGGTTATGAGTCAAAAAATGGAATGGTTACTTTTTCTCAAGAACTCAGACTTTCCTTTAAGACCTTACAGAGAAGAGAGGACATTCTCATTTCTGAGGTAAGCCCAGGGTTTGTAGATGAGACCATCAGGAATGTAATATGGGAAATCTTGGCAAACAGGGGGCTGACTACAGAAGAAGAATAAAGGCTTAGATTGGTATGTCTGTATGGATTCATATTTTTGACTGAGCAGGACTCATATGTTCACAATATGAGATTTTGTTAGATACTGCTGTTTGGACTCCACAGGCATGTTATTTAAGGAAATGTCTTTCGTAGTCGTACCTGAATTTGTAGCAGAAACCTGTGTAGCCCTTTAACGATCACAGTATCTTTCCTGAGGATAAGATTCCAGAAAAAGCAAAGAGTCACAGAAGGCCAAACAGCTGCAGAAGAGCACAAATAGCTCTAATCTGAAACGCATGATTTATCAAATGGGAACATGATTGCTAGCAATCTTACTTTTTTTGGTGATTACAAAGTTGAGCATAGTAAAGCATGTGACTCCGTATGAAGACTTGTAAAGAGCTTTTAAAAACAATTACGCATGAGTGTTGGAGATTTTAATTTCAGCAGAAGGGCTCTGTTGAGGTAAATCAAGAGCATAGGCTGCAAGAAAAATGTTGAGGGAGACCTTCAATCAGAGGAGAATATTAAGTGGGACTCCTTGGGGAGAGGCCTGTATTTGCTTGTCTGGGATGCGCTAATCTACATAATTGACTAAAACAGAATGAACAGCTGTGAAATACAGCATTTGAATGTGTGGGTAAAACAAAATTACAAAGTATACAGGGTCACAGAACATGTAATGTATTTCCATAAGATTAGAGAATTTCCAAGCACATTTGGGTTATAAGAAATCAGCCGGTCCTCTAGAGAGGCTAAATGACTTTATCAAGGTCAACTAGCTAGTTAGTTATAGCATACTAGTTAAGTATGTGGACTCTGGAGTCAAGCATTCGAGGTTTTAATCCCAACTCCACCATTCACTCTGACTCTTAGAGAAAATCACTCTACCTTTCTGTGCCTTAATTTTCTCATCTATAAAATGGAAATAATAATGGGACTTAAAATGGGAATAGTAATAAGATATTCCTCATATTAAATGAGATGATACATTTCAGTGACACTAGATAGTGTTTGGAACTTAGTAAGTGATCAATTAATATGCAGTATGTTTATTACTGGTGAGAATGCCAGAGCTGAAGTCACCTAGCTCCTACAGCAATGTTTTCCCTACTCTACAAAAAGCAAGATCATATCACAGGAGGGGTATACGTGACAAATTAGTTTCCCAGTTAAAATGGGTGTGAGACACACAATAACATCAAGTCTTCTTGGAGATATAAAAGCAAAATTTTTTTAAGTACCTTTGGGGGAAGTGACTCAGATGTGCTCTTTAGAACTTTCAAAATTTTAGCTCATATTTGAATGCTTAAATTCAGTATTTGGACCTTTTTCCTCCCTAGCTGAAGTTTTTAATTACTTTGTTTTACAGCTAGCAAAAGTATATATCAATATTTTTTTTGATAATTGACCTTTTTTAACCTCTTAATTGTTCTCTAATAATGATGCCTACTAATACTATAGGATTCCTTTATCCTTCACAATTAGAATAAGTTGTGCTTTTAAGTAAATATACATTTTGAACAAAGTAAAAGCATGCTGTGAATTAGAAGAATATATTTCGAATATAGTTGGGGGTAAGGCATCTGATTTTCTTAAAAAACATACAAAGATGTTGAAAAAACAATTTTTTTGTGGAATACGGATGGTTGTCTAGATAAAGAAATCAAAGTAGAAGTCCAAAGTTGCTTTCTTATAATCTTAGGTTGAAATCCTAACAGGTTTCTCACATGTTAAGCACACAATCATCCATGTATTCTAGCTCCTGAAGCCCTTCTTGAAGAATCTGGTGAAAGGCCTGAAACGTGTCACATTGATTATGATTCTGAGTTATTCCTTATTGGCTGAAGGGCAAAGGCATCTACTATTACTTAATAACTGTCTTTCGTCATATTCAAATTTGGGATGCTATGGTAGCATCATTAAACCTCAGGTAATGACACTATAAAATATCTGTTATGGCTTTGGTACAAAATGCTGGCATACCTGTAGTACTTTTTGATTTTATAGATGCTTTTAGTGATTCTTTTAGGCTATGTTACATATTTAGTTTTTTTTTCTGTGTCAGTATTTTATGACACAAGTCATTTTTTGAATGACAGTACCCAATGGCTAATGAATAAAAAGTTTGTCCAAAGATCCCTTAGCTCAGTCAGAATATGGGCATTCTCCAAATGTGCCTTTCATCATGCAATAGTATTCAGCCCCAAAGACAACACATTTCCACTTTTAACTATAGAGGATTTGCCACAGGTAAATGAGGTACATTCTGGAGGCATCATTGATGCTTCCTTTGATTGAAGGCAGAGCTGTCTTCAATTTCACAATGATCTTAAAACTTAATCAGGATACCTGCATAATGAGTTACTAGAGTCACTTAAAGACTCCTAGTAGCGGTATTGAATAATTTAAGGCCCATTAGGGATATTTATCAGGATTCAGAAAGGCATGTTCGTGAAAAGCCCATTAAGTATATTTGTTGTATTGACTTATTCCTAGAGAAACTTAGCCCTGTTATAAATCAGAAAGTCCCAAAGAATAGATTTTGATGCTTATCACTGAGCTTTTCTGATTAAGATTCATTCCTGGGTAGCTTCTTCTGTAAGCATGATTTTAACTTTCAAATTTGTTTGAGAATTTTTTACATGAATTAAATCAGGCACTTAATACAGAAAATTGCTTTAGAATTCTCGATTGAGAGTGCTTATGACCATGAGTTTCTTTTCTTTGTTTTATCATCATTATTATTATTGTTATTATTTTTATTGTTATTTTAATCTTGGGTTTGTGACATGTGCCAGGCACCTGGCAAAGTACTTGAGATACAAATAAGACAAAAACAGATGTGGTTCCTGATCTCACAAAGCACCTGGAAAAGATGCAGATTTGTTACATGTCTGTACTTTGTCTTAAAATCTATTAAATAGAGTTCCATATACACATATGGCATAATTATTTTTTTGCATATTTATATGTTGGGAAGCTATTTACATGTTTTATAGCTCTGCTTTGCTTATGATATGTGTGTGTGAGTATTCTACATTTCTTCATGTATACAAACATATACATATCCTTACTACCAAAACCCACCGGTCAAATGAGGTATCACTTATCTACTCATTAACAAGTACTAATAACAAAAGTTGCAGAACATTTTATGAGTTACAGATCTCTGCCTACTTTTATCGTCTCACATTAAATTAGGATGGCAAGTTTTTAATTCAAGTTTTCAGGGGCAACCAAGTGTTGGAGAATATAAGTGACTTGTCCCAGGTCACTCTTCCCGGTTTGTATGATCAAGATTCCAAATGAATTATTTTGGCTACAGAGTTTCTGCTTTAATCCAATAGGAGACACAAATGCCTTGTAAACATCGACTTGAAAACACATAATTTTTTTTAGTTGTGATATATATTATAGCATTTAAAAAAGTAATACACTGGTATAAATATGAATGTTATTGACGTGAGAAAAACACATTCTTCTACTTTATTTTTAAAACATGAGTAAAACTCATTGTGTCTGCAGTAGCACTAGTCGATTTATTTTTCTTGTTCACAGCACTAGTGTTCATAGCACTTGTTCACAGATGTTAGCGAATGGCTAGTTGCCATGAATATGTGTCAGCAGAAAGTGTGACCACAACCTATAGTAGTGATTGCAGACTTCACCTCGCTTACACAGTCAGGCATCTGTTCATGACTCTCTCTCTTTTTATCATATGCGTGCCCTTGTATCTTTCATGACCTTTGTGTTCATTCTATCAGATGAAGTTGATTTTCTCTAGTTTCTCAAGATGAGGATTATTTCTGCTATTTTACATAAATAGCATGGGTGTTCGGTATGCCCACAATGTACCTAATTTCATTTCCTTTGAAATTTTTTATTCTGCATTTACAGGTTCCTGTGTGTTAGTGGCAATTCAGGTTGTATCTACATGCCAAAAAAAATAAAAAACAAAAACAGTTGGTGGACCAGTGAGAAAATCAGCAAGTATCACATAGCCAAAATAAATTGTCATTGTTTTAAACCTGAGTAAAGAATAAAATGTGAATGTTAATTTTTGTAGAATTTAAAAATTTGATAAATTTCATTGAAAATAGAATCAGTTTGATAATAAAATAAACTTTGGTACTATTTATGTAATGTTAATTAAATGGATTAAAATTTACTTACTTTTAAAAATATAAAGAGAAGAGAATAGATCTTAAAAGTTCTCATCACAAGAAAAAAACATTTTGTAGCTATGTATGGTGACAGACGTTAACTAGACTTATTGTGGTAATCATTTTGCAATATATACAAATATTGAATCACTATATGATACATCTGAAACTAAAATAATGTTATATATCAATTATACCTCAATAAAAAATATATATCAAAATAAAATATTATAATTTTAAGCTAAAAACAGAAGAAAAATAATACAATAAAATAATCCTCCAAATAAAAATATTTACAATGAGCAAAACCAACTGCTTGCCTCTTTATAATTCATGTATTTATTCATTCAACAGATATTTATTGATTTCTTACAGTAAATAGAACAAAGTCTGAGCCCTTAAACAGCTTTAATTTTATTGCGAAAATAGTTCTTAAAAAAATAAATAAGCAAGATAATTTTAGATTGTGATAATTACTTGAAGGAAATACATAAGATGGAGCATTAATTAAGCAGCCACATTGGGTGGGCTGCTTGAGAAGGCCTCTCAGAGGAGGTGATTTTTAAGCTGAAGGATCAGAAGAGAGGGCTCTGTGAAGATCAGGAGACACACAGACTAGGCAGAGAGAACAAATGTGAAGGCTGGAAGATGGTGAGTGGTGACATAACATGAGATAATATTGAGAAGGAAGAATCAGATTATTCAGGGCAAAGTAGGCCAAAGCCAAGACTTTGGATTTTACTGGGAGAGTCACTAAAATTTCTAAGCAGAGGAGTGATAAAATCTGACCTATGTTTTTAAAAGATCTCTGACTGTTGTTTGGATAATGGATAGTAGGGAGGCAAATGCAGAGGCTGGGAGACCAAGCTACTGTGGTAACATGGCAGAGAGGCAATGGGGCCATAGACTCTGAGGGAAACAGTGGAGATGGAAAGGAGTTGAAGCAGAGTAACCAACACGTCTTGGTGAAGGAAAGGAAGGAATCAAGGATGAACATTGCCCCTAGGATCCTCACTTAAAACTAAAAAGGAAAGCAAAAATTAACAGAGCACAAACCTTAATGAAGGAGTAATCAAACTGAAGAGGCATGAACTACTTACGTTAATTGAATCACTTATTTCCATCCTCCTACTAAGGAATGGGACTCTCACACCTAACTGAGGCATTCCATAGACTCAGTCCACCTAGATTACTTGTCTAAGCTCTGCCCAAGACCTTTTTGATGGAAAAGCTCTAGCTGTAGACTGTTTCTCCCAGCTAGGGCTGCTTCTTATTTCTCTGTTCCCAACACATAGTGTAGTGCCCCTTAGAGTAGAGTAAGCAACAGTTGGTCAAATTTAACATCAATTCTACTCTTACTTTTCTTCAGCAGATGTAAAGGGCCTCTATGTGTCAGGTACTCTTTTATATTCCTTACATAAATTATTATATTAATTCTTACAGAAACGCTGTTAGGAAATTATCATTATTGTTGTTAATATCCCCTTTTTATAGACAAAGAAACTAAGGTTGGTTAGGAGATATTAACCATCTTGAAGTGAATCAGTTAGTGAGGCAGAGTTAGAATTCATACCTATGTCTGTTGTATTCTAAAACTTGTGTTATTTTCATGACATTATGCTGCCTTGTTGGTCAGAAAACACATATTGATAAATCATTTAGGGTTGTATGTTTTTTGTTTCCTTCTAGTAGGTCTTCAATAGAGAGATTAGTGAAAAATGATGACAGAGAAATGTGAAGACATTAAAGGGGCATTTTCATTTCTCTCTGATAAAATAATAAAGGTACCAAGTATTCTGAGTAAATAACTGCCACCTCGTAGAGGGAAGCTCTCTAATGGGTCATGAGAATATCAGATACTCAGGTCAGAGCAAATCAGGTGATAGACGAAAGGCCTATTGTGTGTTGTGTTAAAACACTTACAAAGTACTATACTATGCATAGAAAGGACATAAATGATGGATCAAAGCCAAGATTGATTGAAGATTAGATTTTAGGGTCTTGAGAAAGGGAGGAGAAAACAAATGTGAGTGGAAGAGGAATATCTATGTCACTATTCCCAATCAATTGTGAAATAGAGTCCTGGGACTGCCCCACTCCACCCCCAAACATTCTTGAACATGAGAACTGCCTATTTAACAAACACTCCTGGATGGTTTTGGTATAAGTAGGTAATGGACCACACTTTGGGACAATACTGATTCAGTCCAATCTCTTTATCTTACAAATCATCCTGAGGCTTATAAAGGAAAATGGTTATCCAAAGTTGCAGCACACTTTTTTTTACTATAGCTTTAACTAAATCAGTCTCCTAAAAGCCCAGTTCTGTCCTCTTTGATACTTGGATTTAATTTTTCCAACTCCAACCGTGGACCAGCTAACAGCATATATCATTGCTATTTCTCTTCTAGAATCACCACCACAGCTGCCTGCATGATGGACCTAAGGCGGTACCCACTGGATGAACAGAACTGCACCTTGGAAATTGAAAGCTGTAAGTTTTTCTGAGAATCCAGCTAGACTGAACTCTGCTTTAAGGTTCTCCTTAGGCGGAGGCCTCCTACCCTGGTTCATGTCCAGACCACAGGTCCTGCAAAGGTTTCTGCTAGCCCACTAAATTTGATGGAGTGAGGCACTCAACAGTATCTTCCCTCAATGATACTGTCACCCTGTTAGTCTCATCCCTAAATTCCTGTGAGAGAGGTTTGGGGAAGAAGTAATCTAATGATAAAAGGAAGATGCTAAGAGCCTGGAAGGAGACCAAGGGCTGGTCCAGGCATTTAAAGTGTGGAATTGGTGCAAACAGCTACAACAGGTTTGGGAAAATTGGTGGAGATAGCAGGGTGACACAAGATGTCCTAATTGTCTTTGCCTCTCAAATATTATCTCTTTGCAATTGCAAAATAAATGTGGCCTTCTGGATTAAATAAAACATTCATAGAGTGTGGATTGGGGAGATGTTTTTAGTTTTGTGGGACTATTTTCAGTGTCTCAAATTTATTCTCTGTTCTTGCTGGAGGCCGTATGATGAGCAGGATTGGTGTATACGTGTGTGTTTATTCTCTTTCCTATGCTGACCTGTTTGCAATGTTGTTGCTTTTCTAGGCCATAGTTTTCTTTATTTCTTTATCAGAGAGTTTGTTGTTAGTGTATAGAAATGCGAATGATTTTTGTATGTTGATTTTATATCCTATAACTTTAAATTTAGTTATTAGTTCTAATAGTTTTTTTGGCAGAATCTCTAGGGTTTTCTATATATAAGATTATGTCATCTGCAAACAGAGACAATTTTACTTTTCCCTGTGCAATTTGCATGTCTTTTATTTCTTTCTCTTGCCCGATTGCTCTGGCTAGGACTTCCAGTACTATATTGAATAGGAGTGTTGAGAGTGAGCCCCCCTTGTCTTGTTTTTGATCTTATAGGAAAACCTTTAAACCTTTTACCATTGAGTATGATGTTAGCTGTGGGCTTGTCATAAATGGCCTTTATTTTGTTGAAGTACATTCCTTCTATACTCAATTTATTGAGAATTTTTATCATGAAAGGATATAGAATTTTGTCAGTTTTTTTCTGCATATATTGAGATAATAATATGAGTTTTATCTTTTGTTCTATTAATGTTCTATTAATTTTATTGTTCTGTTAATTATTATTCTATTAATTAATTTATTGTTCTATTAATTTTATTGATTTGAGTATGTTGAACCATCCTTGTATCCAAGGGATGAATCCCACTTGATCATGGTGTATAATCCTTTTAATGTGCTGCTGAACTCAGTTTGCTAGTATTTTTTTGAGATTTTTTGCATCTAAATGTATCAGAGATATTAGTCTGTAGTTCTTATCTGGCTTTGTTGTCAGGGTAATGCTGACCTTGTAAAATGAGTTTGAGAAAGTTCCTTTTTCATAAACTTTTTGGGAAAGTTTGAGAGGATTGGCATTAATTCTTCTTTAAATGTTTGATAAAATTCACCAGTGAAACTATTTACCCTGGGCTTTTCTTTGTTGGGAAGTTTTTGAGTACCAGTTCAATCTCCTTACTCATTATTGGTCTGTTCAGATTTTCTATTTCTTTATAATTCATTCTTAGTAGATTTTATGTTTCTAGGAATTTATCCATTTCTTCTAGGTTGTCCAATTATTGGCAAATAATTGTTCCTAGTAGTCTTTTATGATCCTTTGTGTTTCTGTGGTGTTAGTTGTAATGTCTTCTCTTTCATTTATGATTTTATTTATTTGAGTCCTCTCTCTTTTTTTGTTGGTTAGTCTAGCTAAAGTTTTGTCAATTTTGCTTATCTTTTCAAAGAACCAGCTCTTAATTTTGTTAATCTTTTCTTTTATAATCTTTTTCTTTTCGTTATTTTCCTGTTCCCTATTTCATTCCTTTCTGCTCTAATATTTATAATTTCCTTCCTTCTGCTAACTGTGAGCTTAGTTTGTTCCTCTTTTCCTAGTTCTTTGAGGTATAATATTAGATTGTTTATTTGAGAGCTTTCTTTTTTCTTGATACGTGTGTTTATAGCTATAAACCTTCCTCTTAGAACTGCTTTTACTGCATCTCATAAGTTTTGATGCGTTGTGTTTCTATTTGTCTCAAGATATTTTTTTATTTCTATTTTGGTTTCTTTGATCCACTGGCTGTTCAGGATTCTGTTGTTTTATTCCATGTATTCATGAATTTTCCAGCTTTCCTCCTGTTACTTGTTTCTAGTTTCATACCATGGTAGTCAGAAAAGATACTTGATAAAAGTTCTATCTTCTTAAATTTTTTGAGACTTGTTTTGTGGCCTAACACATGATCTACCCTAGAAAGAGTTCTGTGTGCCCTTGAGAAGAAGGTGTATTCTTTTGCTATTGGATGGAGTGTTCCATATGTGTCTGTTAGGTCCATTTGGTCTATAGTGTTGTTCAGATCTGCTATTTCTTTGTTGATTCTCTGTCTGGATGATCTATCCATTGTTGAGAGTGGAGTATTAAAGACCCCAACTATTATTGTATTCCTGTTTATTTCTCCTTTTAGTTCTGTTAGTATTTGCTTTATATACTTAGGTGCTCCAATGTTGGGTATATAAATATTTACTTTGTTGTATCTTCTTGATGATTTGACCCCTTTATCATTATATAATGATCTTATTTGTCTCCTATGAGCAATTTTAGCTTAAAGTCTACAGGGTAGATATTAATTTACCTGTCTTTACAACTAGGGAAGCAGACTCAAAGAGGTAAAGTGATTTGCCCACAATCATGCAGCCACTGAGTGGCACAATGGTTCTTGCTGATGTGATAATTGATAGCTGATTTATCTTAGTAAAGCTACTGATTTTGGAAAGACTAGATTAACAGGAAGATGTCTATTCTAAAAATCAGGAAAAAAGCCTATCCTTACAAAAAATTGGGGCTTATTCATATTTAGCCAGACAACAAATCATTGTTCAAGAGAATGAAATATGATGTTATATTAATAATATATATTGTATCCAGGCTCTGTTATTATAACTAGGTAGTTAACTAACTAAGCTTATTAAAATGCGTTTAAAATCCTGTCCCTTAAACAACTAGCTCTGAAGTTGATGCCTGACATTCCACCTTACTCATTAATTCCTTTCTGTTAAACAAACTCTAGACATTCATTGTTCTCCCTCTTTCTCTCCATCTCCCCTACTCTCTCCCCTTCCCCTTCCACTCCTCCTCTTTTCTCCTTAGTTTGCTTCCCCCCTCTCTCTCAAATGCAAAAGACATAATAGTGTCTAATAGTGACATTGCTAAATCATTATCACCTTGTCTCCATATCAATGATTAGTATTTTGGTTCTATTTCAGAGAGGAAAATATAGCTTTATTCTGGGCAGCTTGGAGAGAGGAATGTTAGGATTGAGCTTATTTTCATTCATTCATGCATTCATTCAAGAATTTGCTCATTCATTAAATATTTATTGAGCACTAATTATTTACAAGGCATTGTAATAAGCTCTAGAGGTATAATGGTGAACAAAAGTAGATAATCTTTCTGCCTTCCTTTATTATGATGAGGGAGATAGGTATTATTTAAATAAATACGTATAGGAAGGTAAAATTCTATTAGTGAAAAGTGCTACTAAGATACAGTATTTAGTTCTGTAAGGTCCTAAAGACAGACTGGAACAAACCTTGAAATAATGTGCTGAATGTTCTTGAATGTCAGTATGGACTGTGCTTACTTCATAACTTTTCCTAAATTTAGAGGGATGGAGAAGTTCTGTGGAATTAATGGGATTTGCTGAACTAAATGGGCCCTGATAATATTTATCACTATGCAGGCAATGAAAATTCCTTGCCAAAATAAAAAGGAGAAATCCATCCCCAGGGGTTTCCAATCCTTTCACTTAAAGCCAGTTCTCATCATTTTTTACCTATGTGCTCTTGTTATCTGTGTGGTCAGAGGCAACTCATCATACTTTGTCTACATAGCATGTATGTATACACATCCATGTGTATATCTTGCCTATATCTTTCTCTGAATCTTTCAGTCAGACTGGAAAAGGGATACTGGAACATGCACCTATATTTCTAGGGGAATGTCACCCTAAAAGCACCAAATGACAACAAAGTCATGTGCTAGCCTATATAAACAAAGTTCTTTTGAATGTTCTTGCTATTTAGGAATAAGATAAATTCTAATAAAGAAATAATGAGAGCTGGCCCCGTGGCTTAGCGGTTAAGTGCGCGCGCTCCGCTACTGGCAGCCCGGGTTCGGATCCCGGGCACGCACCAACGCACCGCTTCTCCGGCCTTGCTGAGGCCGCGTCCCACATACAGCAACTAGAAGGATGTGCAACTATGACATACAACTATCTCCTGGGGCTTTGGGGAAAAAAAAGGAGGAGGATTGGCAATAGATGTTAGCTCAGAGCCAGGCTTCCTCCAAAAAGAGGAGGATTAGCATGGATGTTAGCTCAGGGCTGATCTTCCTCGAAAAAAAAAAAGGAAAGAAATAATGAATTGTCCTGGGTATGCCAATGCTTTGAAAAATCTGATGCTACCAAATATAATTTGAGAATATTAGGACAAGTCAAAGATTTATCTCTTTTTAAAAATATATGAAGTTCAAATCATGTCATGAGGACAGAACGTTCTACTATACTGCAAGGCCACTTAGTATGTTCCATTCATAAATGAAAAATAGTGAAAGAGGTTGGGGGAGTATTATATATCTTTGAAATGGGAATAGTTAGGGGCTACTCTATTATATTCTGATCCAGATCAGCTACCCAATACCAATATCAGCTGCTAATTATGAGGGGTAAGAAGGGTGCCCCTCCTCACAAGGGTTAAGGCTGTCTTATACAGCCCTCAACCTGAGTTCCAGGTTCTCCTCTTGGGATATGTGAACTGCTTGTGTGAAAGGGAGTATGGAATTCTCTCAGCTAGATCCATTGGCAGCCTGCTCACATTACTAAAAACCCAAATGTTCCTTTTTTTCTCATTTGTGTGCTTTTATCTCAGTCTATCTCTGAGCGAGTTAGACTGGATAGACTCAGTGTCTCAGAGAACAAGATTAGTGCTCTCATTCTCAACATTGTTGGTTTTTCAGTGAATCTCAGCCTCAGTAGGATCTACAATGAATTAGAGGGTATAGAACTTTCTCAGCAGCTCTTTCATAGGCAACTTCACAGGGCTGTGCCAAGTATATGCTGAGACAGCTGGTCAGGCACCTCCTTTTAGGATCGAAAAAAAAATCCTTTTAGGATCTAAAAGAAAAAAAAATCCTACCACTGTCTTTGTGGCAGCATCAGAAACCAGTTCTTAGTGGCCTGTCACAGTCACTGTTGGGAAAGTCACCCTACTAAGCTAAACCTCAGTTTCCTCAAATGGGGATAATAATATCTATCACGTGAAGTTATTATGAGGTTTAAATGAACTAATATAGACTAATATGAACTAATATAGATAGAGAATCTAGTACTTTGCTTGGAACATGGTAAACATCTGATAAAGAGTAACTTAAGTAATTAATAATAATAATTACTATAATAACAATAATTTTGATTATTATATTTAAAAAGTCCCATTCTGCCACAGATTTGCCCTAATTATGAGATCTAGTAAATCCAGCCAAGGAGAGACCCAAAGCACAGTACTGCCCGTCTCAACCTTTGTAGATCTTATTCCGGCCCTTGCTTTTACATCCCAAGTAAGTCTCATTATCTGTAGGGCTATCTACTTCCTCATAGAATGTCTCAGCCAGCTGTGCCTACAGTATAAAATGTAAATTAATTTATTTTACTTCAGCCAAAGAGAAAAGAATTAATAGCTAGCTTCAAAATCCAAAGAGGGATATTTAAAAGCTCTTTGACATCTGTACTTGGATGAAGTGCAAGGACAATCCATTTTTAAATATAATCTATTCACGGTTTTGTTAACATTTAAACTGGCCAAAGAAGACAGTCATCCCCTGCTGACCATCTAAAGCCTCTATGGTCAGTGTAGCAAAAGGTCTCTGTGCACGTGTGAGAGTGTGTCAGACAAGGCATCTCTTCTCCCTAGAGATATTCACCATGCTTTAGGAAAGCAGAAATTATACATATGCTTGTTGTCGTCTTAATGAATTCCAATTTGATTATCATATGAAAACATCTTGCTGTTAAGATATTGTTGGAATAAAGGCTCTATTTTTTTTTTAACAATTTCATTCTAAATAATCCTTATTAAAGAAGTCAATATACATTGATACATTTAAGCAGCTTGAGGTATTGAATCCAAATTTACCATGGCACAGGGCTAATATATTTTGGGTCCAGGTTATGCTATGTATTGGTCAATATTTCAGTAGATATACATAAGGTATTTTTAAGAACTTAGAGAAAAAAGTGCATTGTGGGGCGGCCCGGTGGCTTAGTGGTTAAGTGCACGCGCTCCGCTCCTGGCGGCCCGGGTTTGGATCCCGGGCGTGCACCGACGCACAGCTTCTCCGGCCATGCTGAGGCGGCATCCCACATACAGCAACTAGAAGGATGTGCAACTATGACGTACAACTATCTACTGGGGGGCTTTGGCGAAAAAAAGGAGGAGGATTGGCAATAGATGTTAGCTCAGAGCCGGTCTTCCTCAGCAAAAAAAGAGGAGGATTAGCACGGATGGATGATGTTCAGGGCTGATCTCCCTCACACACGCACAAAAAAAAGTGCATTGTGTTCCTCCACTCCTAAAGTGAAAATTGATGGCACCTGAGAATATGTCAGTAGAGTCAAAATACCTATCACAGAGAAAGTAGTGACCAATAGGGTTCTGAGCTAGTATGGTATAGTGGATGAGAGGACATTCATTGAAACCAGATGCTGTCTGGTATGGGTTCCTCTGACTAACTAAACAGGTCACTTAGCTTCTTCAAGCTATGGTTTCTCGTCTCTACAATGTTGTGATACCTTATAGGTAATGAGAGAATCAAGACAGAGATCTTTGTGCAATGCTTGATACTGATATTTCCACAAGGAACAACTGTTAGCATTATAGCATCATTATTATCTTTACCAAATTACACCTGGAATATTGTGCTCAATTAGAGTCACAACATTTTAAGAAGGATATTTAGCAATCAGAATAATCAAAATGTAAATGCTACATAAACCATGGAGTATGAGGAACCAGTAGAACAAACGAGTGGGAGGAGGGGTGCAATGACCTTGAGAAAGAGAAACTTAAGGAGGGAGAGTAGCAGTATTTGAATGGGATAGCTATTTTCGAATAACTGCAGAATTTCCTCTTAAGAGAGCAGACTATGTCTCCCTTAAGGGCAAAACTAGACTAATGGTAAAAGATGCCAAAAAGCAGTTTTGGACAGAAGTATTAAAAAAGAAAAATTCATAACAATTACAGCTGGTGAAAATCCAGTAGGTTGCCGTATGCTGTAAAACCATTTTCTGGGAAAGAGGGAATTCTTGCATTGGGCAAGTGATGGGATTGTATGATTTCTAAAGAGCTCTGGGTTGATGATTACTTGGCAGCAGCAAGAATATGTAGGACTTTAGCTAAAGGACAGCTAGGCAAGCACTGGTTTATGGGAGGGTGCAGATCCCATATGCATATACCTCTGGGAGCAGTGCTATTTAGGAAAAGACAAAAATCACATCCCTGCTGGAATTTTAAGTAGATTGGCTTATGTGTTTTGCTAACGGTCTGTTGTTATTTAGCTAACAATCTTTCTTTTCTCAGATTTTCCTCACAGGAATACATCTTACAGTTGTGCGTGTGAGGAATGAGGCTAAGACTCCCGCATCTTCTTGCCTTTCTAAATAATCTAGAACCCCCCACGAGGCTTTTGATCTCCTTAAGGCTTTAAAGAATCATTACAACAGAAGTATGTGTGCATGTGTCTCTGTGTGGGGGTTGTTAGGTAATGAAGCTACTAAGTATTTTCAGTGATCCTGGAATTATTTCAAATTAGAAAAATATTCCTGTGACAGTCCAGTGGGGCTTAGTCATAATTATTTATCTAGGGAAAAGCAAAGAGCATTGCAAATGCTCCATGGTGTCACTGCATACCAATTTAATTTGCATCACTGTCCTATTTGAAAATTCTTCAATTGTATCTAGTGTGGTGGAAATGGGGGATTTGTCTTCGGTCCTTGCTGTGTGGAGATACTTTGTTGGAATGTGATCTTGGTTTAACAATTATTAGTCCCTTGTGACCCTGGACAAGTGCCAGGATGTGTATTTAGAACCTCTGGCACCTCATGCGGATATTATCTGTGACCTTCATGTATATCTGGACTTTACGACTTCTATCCTTTCAATTCTTCCATCATGGAAAAGTGAAGTAGTGACTTGGATATAAACAGTGCACCTTGATATTGAGTATGAAAAATGAAAATAGTGAACTCTTTCCATCTAAAGCTTTTTATCCCCCAAATAAAGAGAAATTTTATTTTTTTATTCATATTTTTCATTTTCTCTTTCTGTAGTCTCTATTTTCTCTTTCTGGGATCCCCACTAGATAGATCTTGGGTCTCCCACAACCACCTGTCATGGCTCTGAAATAAAATTTGTGGATTTTTATCTTTCAGATTACTAATATTTATTTTATTCTAAAGAAATTATCATTAGTAAGAATTCTATTTTGGCAATCCTGTTTTCAGTTTCTAAGAACTCTTCCTTATTCTTTGATTACTCATTTGCCATAGTCACTTGTTCTCTTATGGGGTGTCCTTTTGATTTTAAGGATATCAATTTAAGGTATTTTACAGATTTTTTTGTCCTCCCTTCATCTATTTCCTTTTGTGACGATGTACATTTGTTGTTGGTTTTTTTTTTTTTTTTTTCGTGAGAAAGATCATCCCTGAGCTAACATCTGCCAATCCTCCCCTTTTTGCTGAGGAAGACTGGCCCTGGGCTAACATCTGTGCCCATCTTCCTCCACTTTATATGTGACCCACCACAGCATGGCTTGCCAAGTGGTGCATTGGTGCGCGCCCGGGATCCGAACCGGCCAACCCTGGGCCGTGACAGTGGAGTGTGCACACTTAACCGCTTGTGTAACCAGGCCGGCACAAAACTGTTTTTTTTCGTGTGTGTGAGGAAGATCAGCCCTGAGCTAACATCCATGCCAATCCTCCTCTTTTTGCTGAGGAAGACTGGCCCTGAGCTAACATCCATGCCGATCTTCTTCCACTTTATGTGGGACGCCGCTACAGCATGGCCTGACAAGTGGTGGTCTGTGTGCGCCCGGGATCCGAACCCGGGCTGCCAGCAGCGGAGTGCGCATGCTTAACCGCTACACCACAGGGCTGGCCCCTGTGATGACGTACATTTGTTTATTGTGGTCTTTCTTTTTTATGCTGATGGTTTTCCTTATGTCTGCTGATCTTAGTAGTCAATTCATATTTGTAAATAAAAGCCTACTTTGACCAGAACAAGTTACTGAGTTAGGTTTTCTGAACTGATGCAGGTTTCCTCAGCACTTTTCTATGATTGTTTCCATAGTCAGCCTCTTCCCTGAATAGGGCGGGGGCAGGAGGAGAACTGGGCATGCAGACCAGACAGCCTCCCTCTTCAGGAGAGTGGGCCAGGACCTTTCATAGGTAGCAAGACTCATCTGAGGCTTAAGCACCTTAAATTATTTCACTCCTTCATTCCCAGAAAGAACTGAGGGAACTACAACTTATCTTTTATTTTCTCCATTTGTAGAGGTGCCCAAGGCTATCTGGGGCTCTGTTCTGATACTCTCTTCAGCCCAATATCTATACTAGGAACCCAGGCAGCCCCACTTCGTTTAAGGAGCTTTCTTCCAGCGTTATCTTGGGTGCAGTTACCACAGCTAGATGTAGGAAAAGCAAGAGGACTGGTGTGGTGGTTCCATGGTGGCTCCTACTCTGTGAACTTCCTCACTCAGTGTGCAAATTCTCTAGTGCATAGGTTCTCAAACTTGCTGCACGTTAGAGCACCTGGGCAGTTTTTAAAAATCCACATGAATGGGCCACACCACAGACCTATTGAATCTGTAATTTTGAAAGCTCTGCAGGCGATGAAAATGAACAGCCAAAGCTGGAAAAGAGTACTCCAGGGCATGGTTCTCGTGCTTGAGTGGGCACAAGAATCTGCTGGAGACCCGGCTAAAACACAGATTGCTAGGTCCCGTCCCTGGGGTTTCTAACTTACTGGGTCTGGAGTGAGGCCTGAGAATTTGCATTTCTCACAAGTTCCCTGGTCCTGTTAATGCTGTAGGTGCAAGGACAACACTACTCTAGGACTTCAGTGGGAAGATGGGCCCTCTCCCTTGCACTTCCCCATGCAAAACTTGTTTCTTCATTTGGTTTTCTTTATCTGCATTATCTTATCTACATTCTAACTTCTGTACATTTTTCAAAATTAACTGGCCCATTGATGGCATACTTTCCTATTTTATAGTGCTATTATGGATTTTTACTGTTTCTTCTTTTTACAGTTATTTCTATGAGATTCAAGTAAGGAAGGAAAGGTAAATATGCCATCTTAAACTGGAACTCTCCTTTTTCATACACATATGTAATTTTTAACTGCATATACAATGTGCAATCTCATTTTTAAAATTTAAGAGCATATCACAAATATCTTACTTTTTGAAATACTCTCATAATATAATTTGTAGTGTCTGTCTAGTATTCCACATGCGGCTGAATCATAATTTACTTAACCAGTCCCTGTTGTATAACATAAATTAATTCTACTGTGTTGCTATTTTTAATAATGGTACAATTTGTGTGTGATTAAAGCTATATCATTAAATGCAATCATGATTTTATATATGTGTGTGTGTATATGTATATATGGCTCTTCTGTCCAATGTAATATATACAGTTAAATTTAAATTAATTAAAATTAAATCAAACTAAAAATTCAGTTCATCAGTCACACTAGGAGTATTTCATGTGCTCAGTAGCCACATGTGACTAGTCTCTGCCATGTTGGAGAATGCAAATATACAGAACATTTCTATCGTCTCAGAAAAGCCTGAATAACACTAATATATAAGATAAATTCATAGAAGTTGAATAGCTACAATATAGAAAATATAAAATTTAAAGTCTTTTGATATGGTTTTATAGGAAATGTGCCCATTTAAACTTCCAGGATGAGAATTTTCTTCACACTTGGTTTTCATTCATGGTGACATCCTGTGCAACTTATAGGTTACATGGAGAACATTTTTCAAATGTAAAATGAATGGATTAAAATAAAAAAAGAATACTTAAGGAGCATGAGAATTATTATATACACTATAGGTCAGCGTTTGAGCCAATATGATAGCAACGCAGGATATCTGTTTTATAAGATGTCAATATCTGGCAAATAACTATTTTTCTTCTCTTAGATACCATCGATTGTAAGATTCACCATTACATTAATAAGAATAATAAAATCCTACATTGAATGTACTCATCTCTTGGTAAATATAACGTGATTTCAAAAATACTAAATTGTAAAAGGAACCTAAAGTGCATTAGAATTGAAGAAATATAGTTATTTTCTTAATTGCAAAAAAATAAATGTATTATTCTTAAGTGGGCAAACCAAAAACAAGCAAAATTCATAGTGTTATCAAATTTGTATCTCCTAACCTCTCAGGTGAAAATCTGCCTGCTTGGTTTGTTCTCCTGAATGCACCATTAGGCTGTTTCTGCCAAGGTATGCAAAGTAAAGCAGTTTATGAAGTGTATACGTGGCCCGTAGTAACTGCTGGCCCAAAGGATAGAGTGTGGGTAGACTATATTATCCTGGCAGTGGCAGACTTCCACATGAATCAACAGGTACCTTTGGAATTTAGAGTCTTAGATACAGAAAACTTGGGGAGAAGTCTTGTAGCAGTACACACAATCCCTTATTAGAGTTTTGCTCTGTAACATTGAAAGGACATCGGTATGAATGCTATGCAAAACCTGGGTACATTGAACACACTGGCTTCCATCCCTCACCTGTGTTAAGCTGACTTGCTAATTAAATGAGCCCAGAGCCCAAGAGCTGCTCACCCCTCTGACCATGTGGTAAGCACAGCTGTGAAGCTTAGGACTGTTGGCACAGGCTTAGCATGCAACTCAAAGAGCAGCAAGGAGCACTTACAAGGAAACTGATTCCCATTATGGGTTCTTAAAGGCTAAGCATTTTCTTAAAGACTGAATGAGTTCCCAAGTCCCTCAGAACACTGAGCGTTGGATGAGGCTCTGCTCAAAAACCCACATTGTGTATATTACCTTTCTGAGGGTGATGGCCACCTTCTTTTATGTTTCTAATGCTCATTCTTTTCCTGCCATTAGAGCTAAAAATGCAGTTTAGGTGCTCACTGTATATTATAAATTTTTCTCTGGCAAATCTCATGGCGGGAGAGTTGTGGGGGGTACAAACTTGTTTACTTGGTTTTCCTTTAGGCTCGGGGAAGGTGCCAACAATGCCGTCCTCCTGCAAAAACTGTCTTTCCTTGGCTGGACTTTATTTTATACTTGATCCTAATTAAGTGCAAATGCCACATTTGTGGCTTTGTTAACATTTTTAGTGATGGCTCAAGAGCACTTTGTGAAACCTGATGTGAACATCATAAGCCAGAGGCGTAAATACACCCACCAACCTTCCCTGAAGCATTTCCAGAAGACTCCTGTTGTTTTTGTTTGATAGTTGCAGCCCAATGAATTGCAACTCAGACTGACTTTTCTCAGATCCTGAACCTGGCTCCCTATGTTACCACTTGAAGATATGTTCCTTTCAGTAGACTTTCAATGCTGCTGATTTGTTTTTGCAAATTAAATATCTCGTTCTTCATGATATCATCCAAAGTCAACCATCTATCCCTGCTCCCACCTCCACTGCAGCCAGTGCCATGATTATTATATTTATTGTCATCATGATCATCACTATCATCAGTAGTAATTACCATTTATTAAATGCTTACTTTGTGCCAGACATTGTGCTGTGCATACATAGACATGATCTCACCTAAATCTCCCATATGGCAGCTACTAATATTATTTCCTCTTTACAAATGAGGACATGGTGCCTTAGAGCAGTTCTGTAACTCACAAAAGGCCACACAGATTAGCAAGTGAATGTCTAGTTGAAGAAAAGAGAATCCAGGGTAGCTAGTTTAAGCAGGAGACTTATTTGGCTTACAGAAATCTTGGGAGGACTGAAGAAACAGACTCTAGTCTGAGCTTTTAGATATGATTCCCCAAATCACAGCCTAGCTCTGTATTGGCAAAGCAGTCGCTGCTCCTGCTGAGATATTGTGATCACCTGCTGAATAAAGGGGCCACTGCTCTAGCTGCTAGACCCCAACCACACTGCTTCTCAGGTAGTCTGTACTAATAAAATAGATGTTTTGTACTGTACGTCTCTTGCCACTCAGTTCAGGTCTGAATTCAAGTCTCCAACAAGTGCATCTGATTGGCAGAGCCTGGATCACATTTAGAACCATAGACAAAAGTAAGCCTGGGGAATGGAGTAAGTCAGTGCCCAGTATTGAGCCGAGTGGCCAAGCTGAGATGTGAACCCAGATCAGTCTGATTTTAGAGCCCGTGTCTCAAACCATTATATATACTGTTCCCTTGTTTACATCCCAACAAAAAACCAATATATTCCTCTTTGTATTATAAATAATTTATTTCTAATAATTCTATACTTATTAAATCCTACCTGTTGAATTATATGCTTTCATGGACATTTGTTATTTTCTTTGCCTTCCTCATATCTGAACACTACAGTTGAAGAATCCCTACTTTATGACACAGAGCCCATCTCCCATAACAGAAGATAAAAAAGCCAGACACCCATTCTCTCAGCCTCCCTTGCAACTAGAAGGTGGGTGCAAGACCAAGGCACTACCAATCATGTAACTTTGAACTGGAAATCTGTGCCATAAGAACCAGTGCCTGTGGAGAAGTCCAGCCTAAGAGAGGTAGGAGCTGTGGCAGTGGGTGGGTGGAAGTGTCCAGGGGCATGTGTCGATGGTGTCCACAGTGAGAACGGCAGTACCTCTGCCCGGTGGAGGTGGCATCGATAACTTCGCTAGACCAGTTCTGCTGTGTGATTGTGGACATTGTTCCTGAGTTCATAGGTTCCACATCTGGATCTCTGGCCTTCTATAAGCTGTTCAATGTCAGTTTAGTAAATGCTTCTTCTATTTAATTTAACCTCAGTCACTTCATGTGTTTGCTCCTAAGAACCTTGACTGTTGTGCCTCTTGAAGGAAGGGTTATGTCTTATATTATCTTTTATCTCCTATATTGCTTTGCAAATGACAGGTAGTCAGGAAATTCTTCACCAATTTAATTCATTTATTTCGCAAAAGTTCACTCTAGATCCGGGTCCTCCCAAAACGAAAGAGTGGTATTAGGAATTCTCTTAAGTGTATGCCCCTCTGTTGGGATTTATCACCCTCCCTGCCCTCAAACTATTTGGCAAGTGATTTCAGGCTACTTAAATAAAAGTGTTAGAGACTTTATCTGAATTGTCCTGTGGCCACATTAGATAGATAGATAGATAGATAGATAGATAGATAGATAGATAGATAGAAAAAATTTATTGAGCACTTACTAAGTGCTAAGTGCCTTACATTCATTGTCTCATTTTATTATGTCAACCCTACGAGAATAAGAGATTAAGTACACACTGAGGCATGGAGTCAGGATTGAATCCCAGACAGTCACCCTCGGGGACCTTGCTCTCAATAAGCACACCACCCAGCTATATCTTCTTTAAAAGTATACCAAGAAAGATGATGCTGAAGTCAAATGAACACTAATGATGGAACTAGGCGTTAAGTTTTTAAGCTGTTTAAAGGTAGGAGGATGCTCTAGTCTCTTTCAGTCCCTGTAATTAAGGAAGTGTTTATATTGTATTGCTATGTGTATCTTAATATCATAATATCCATAAATGTGTCAAGAATCTTTTAAACCATTGCTAGTCACTAATTGTGACTCATTGTTTCTCTAAACATTTTTTCTGATAAATAGGAAATTTAAAAAAATTATCTTTCACCAAAAGAAAGCCACTCTTATTGTTAGATTAATTGATTTCAAATGCCCTTTTTTACCACCTTTAGAAATAAATATTTATTATGGATATATATTCTGAAGCATTTTGCTTGTACTTAAACCTCTGACATAAAAGTGTTCCTTGAGTCTAAACTTGATCAAATTTACTGCCCAGTGTAACGGTTGGCAGACAGAAATGGAAAAAATACGTTAAGGATGAGGTGGCCTTGAGTTGAATAATTTTGGCTGTTCTGAATTATAATGGTATCAGACTCACTTTATATATAAGCAGAAGACAGAGAGTACAAATTACTTGTATGTGCAAAAATGTTACTTGAATATATCTTTCCAATTCCACCTTCTCCCCATAGTGCTTTAAGTCAGTAAAGGTCATGCTAACTGGCTGCAGTTTTCTGGTTGTGAAGATACATTAGCAGAATGTTCTTTAAAGTATAACAAAAAGATCCTTTTAAAATTTGAAGGCGTATATTCAATGTAATACTAACAGTAGCTACCACCTGGAATGCCAGTTTTGTGCTGAGCATTTTAGCGAAGCCCTTTACATTGATAATCTTATTTAATCTTCACAACAGCCCCTTGGGTAGGTACAACGTCATTCCTATTTTACACATGGGGTAACTGAAGGTTAAATAGTTTGAAACACACATTTGGAAGTGGTGAGATTGGC